>NC_090222.1:34607500-34907500 GCF_024489055.1 Chanodichthys erythropterus
CAAAAGATCAAACACTTGTATTTTATATTTAATACATGTCTCTCTGTCTTTATATTTTCCCTCACTCCTATAATATTGCCTTTTAGTTGAAATATGTGGAACTGCAAGGTGCCCTTTTTGTTGTTTACTTCCCAGAATTGTAAGGTTAAATTTATCTGTGGTTTAAACGTTAATCTCTTTAAGTGCTCTTTGAGGTTATTCTTTAAAAAGTAAAAACAAAAGAAACATTTGCACAGATTACCTGTGATCTTTTTGTGTTCGTGTGTCTGTTTATTTACAGTATGCTGCTCTTGTGTGTTTTTCTTCTTCCAGCGCAAAAATATATTTAGCAGCTTATTCACACCTTGTGTTTACTAAGGGTAAAATCTGAGTAATGTTTTGAGGTTACACAGAGGTTATATTGACCTTGTCTCATCTCGTCCACAGGCGGAGGAGGAAGCTCGCAGAAACCGGCTCATGAGAGATATGGCCCAGCTGCGCCTACAGGTCAGACCAGCTGTTGGGTTTATTTTTAACTTTCGTTAATGCTCATCTTCTTCACGACATTTATCCAAATGTACTCAATTAATTGGAGCAGTAATGAACCATTTCCTTGTCTCTCGCTCTCTCTGCAGTTGGAGGTCTCTCAGCTGGAGGGCAGTCTGCAGCAGCCCAAAGCCCAGTCCTCCATGTCTCCTTATCTGGTGCCAGATACCGGTGTTCTCTGCCAGCACCTGGGGCTGCTTAGACAGCTGGCTGCCAGCGGCTGCTTCATCATCATCATCCCTCGCACAGGTCAGTCCACAAGTCTCCTCCGATCTCCAAATGAGGGTTTCCACAGATGTGGGAAGTCTGAGGATTTCAGGAGCGCCTGGAAATGTCATGAAAATTAATTAAATCTAATTACTTTAAGATTTCTATAGTGAATACGTTTTTCTGGGTATACTCTAACTAAAACTATTAAAAACAATTTCCAGTTATTTAAATAAAGCTGAAATCAAATAGGTATCTACCTTTTTCTGAATGCAGAAGTCTCGCCCGACTCATAGCTGAATTATCCTTTACATTTCTGGTCTTTGGGGTTTCTAGTCAAATTAATGTATTTTCCAAGCTGATAATGTAACGTTAAACCTATGAAAATGGTTTATTTTGTTAGTGCCTCACTCGTCAAAGTTTAATGAGTGCGTAGATGACATGACACTGCCCGAAGTTGGCTATATTGAAAACAGATGGGCGCACATAGCCTACGTACAGCTTTCGATTGGGTGAAGAGCGCAAATATACCTTTTATGGGGAGTATTTTAACTGAAGTGATGCAAGCCATGCTCATTTTCTCTTGTCAAGTATTTGGCATGAAATGCAAGGCATATGGCACCGTATATGGACATTCTTTTCAGATTTGCTGATGATCAAAACATGTATTTTCCAGGAATTTCTTCAGTTTATTGCTGTTGTTGTGGCTGCCAACAACAGCACAGCTTAACCCTGCACTCATTAAAATTTTTTGTAACGTTCAAAAAGTTTGTTTAATTTTTTATTTTTTTTTACCCCGTTTTAACAATGGGTTCCAGTTGAGACCGGAGCTGGACAGCGTACGAACGGTAGTTTGAATCCATCATGGCGGCACTCATCGTTTACTTAGGGAAATATAGGTGCTGGTCATATAATTAGAATATCATGAAAAAGTTCATTTTTTTTAATGTAAATTATTTTTAAAAATGAAACTTTCATATATTCTAGATTCCCTACATGTAAAGTAAAACATTTCAAAAGTTTTTTTTTTTTTTTGATGATTAGAGCGTACAGCTCATGAAAGTCCAAAATCCAGTATCTCAAAATATTAGAATATTTCCTAAGATCAATCAATAAATGGATTTTCAAAACAGAAAAGTTCAAGTTCTTTAAAGTATGTTCATTTGTGCACTCAATACTTGGTCGGCACCACATATTACAGCAAATGACTTGCTCCTAGCATAGATTACAGCATCGTTGAAGTGTGGCATGGAAGTGATCAGCCTGTGGCACTGCTGAGGCACTATTGAGCCTTCAGATCATCTGTATATTGTTGGATCGACTGTTTCTCATCTTTCTCTTGAAAATATCCCATAGATTCAGGGGTCAGGCATGTTGGCTGGCCAATAAAATACAGTAATATCATGGTCAGCAAACCACTTGGAAGTGGTTTTTGCACTGTGGGCAGGTGCTAAAGTCCTGCTGGAAAAGGAAATCAGCATCTCCATAAAGCTTGTCAGCAGATGGAAGCATAAAGTGCTCCAAAATCTCCTGGAAGATGGCTGCATTGACTTTGCACTTGATAAAACACAATGGACCAACACCAGCAGATGTCACGGCCCCCCAAATTATTACTAGCTTCAGAAACTTCACACTAGACTTCAAGCAGCTTGGATTCTGTGCCTCTCCAGTCTTCCTTTAGACTCTGGGACCATGATTTCAACATGAAATGCAAAATTTACTTTTATCTGAAAAGAGGACTTTCGACCACTGTTCACTGTCCAGTTCTTTTTCTCCTTAGCCCAGGTAAGATGCTTCTGACGTTGTTCCTGTTTCAGAAGTGGCTTGGTAGTCTTTTTCCTGAAGATGTCTGAGTGTGGTGACTCTTGATGCACTGACTCTGGCTTCATTTGACTCATTGTGAAGTTCTCCCAAGTGTTTGAATCAGCTATACTTAACAGTATTCTCAAGCTTGTGGTCATCCCTGTTGCGTGTGCACCTTTGCCTACCCAATTTCTTCCTTCTAGTCAACTTTGCATTTAATATGCTTTGATACATCACTCTGTAAACAGCCACCACATTCAGTAATGACCATCTGTGACTTACTCTCTTTGTGGAGGGTGTCAATGATTGTCTCCTGGACCATTGCCAATCAGCAGTCTTCCCCATTAGTGGGGTTTCAAAGAATAAGAGATACCCGGAATTTATACTGTAGGGATGGTCATTTAATTAAACTCAAATGTAAATATTCTAATATTTTGCGATACTGGATTTTGGACTTTCATTAGCTGTACGCTCTAATCAACAAATTAAAAAAAAATAAAAAATCTAGTATAAATGAAAGTTTCATTTTTTAAAATAATTTACAATAAAAAAACGTTTTCACGATATTCTAATTATATGACCAGCACCTGTATATGGATATTTTAAATATTTGATGAAAAATAGAAATTTTAGAAATTTGCTAATTAGAAAAATGATGAAACTAAAATAGGCTTTATGAAGTACTTAAAATACAAAAATAAAGCAATGAATAAAAGCTCCAAGACCGATGTGAATCGCAGGTGTCTCTCATTATTAGCATTCGCTCCCATGGGCCACGGCTCTTGGCGCACCCTGCGTCATACCACCATGATGATAATAAAACTTTAATACATTTGCTCATCCATGAACATGATTTCTGCCCAAATCCGTCGTATTTCTTTCCATGGGCGAAGGTGAAAACAAGCCCGTCTCCATCACACTCACAGCGTCATCAAGTTCATATTGAATAAGCGAAAATTACATATTGAGCCTTTAAAGCTATATAGAAATATTTTTAAAAAAATTACGAAAACTTAAATTAAGAAAATATAAAAATATAAAAGTAATTCATATTTATTAATAACAATTATTTAACAGTATATAAAGAATACTAAAATAAAATAACACTGCACAAACTCTATATAAATGCAATAACTAACCGAGTAAAACCTGCTTGTAAACTATAGCGAGGCCTGAAATTATGGGCAAATCATTCTTTTGAGTCATTCAAAGTGTTTTATGAAATCATTCTGAATGATTCATTAGCATGTCAGTCTGACTCAAAATGATTTTTAAACAATCCTTATTCATTCTAGAAACTGAAAATGACATGGAAAAGGAAATTCATCTGTGAAAAAGAGTGGGAGCCTTGGCATAGACACTTGACATCTGAATGGAAACCTTCTGATTTTATGTGCCAATATTTTTAATTGGCTAACCGTTTTTACACTAGTTCTTTTTAAATGACTACACTTTGAATGATTTAAGATCGAAACTTCTCCAGTTTGGCACCTCATATGTAATGAAAAGTAATCTCAAATGGGCCTTTTACACATGAAGGTGCTAACCGCCAGGAATGATCAATCAATATATGTTTGTACAAATTGCTCGACTGAAATGAATTTCTGGTCTCTTGCAGTGATTGATGGACTGGATATGCTGAAGAAAGAGAACTCCGGAGCGAGAGATGGAATCCGGTTTCTTGAGACAGAGTTTCGGAAAGGGAACAGGTAAATCTTGAGCTCAGCAGACACTAGGATTGTTGCTCTGTTCCAGACTGCAGACCTGTAGAGCACGACGTCCGATTCTGACATGCATTTAAATTTGATACGGCATCATTAAACGGTCAAAGTCCATGATTTAATGCGTCACACATGAGCATTTATTCTTACTTATTATGCAACAGGTACATCCGCTGTCAGAAAGAGTCGGGAAAAAGCTTTGAGAGGGACAAATTGAAGCGACAGGACATAGAAGCCTGGTAAGTCCTATCATCTTCATTTCCTGTTTCAGAGCAGAATGATTTTAAATTCAGTCGTGAAGCCCTGTAGGGTTTTCTGCAGACAGGATCACTGCATTGATTGTTCCTGTTGGCAGGCACCTGTATAAGATGGTGGACAGCTGTCGCCAGCTGACGGGATCTCAGAGCAGTGGAGATGAAGACACCGCTGGCATGGTGACCATTTTGACAGGACACTCATTGGAGGAGCTGACTGAACGGTCAGCTTCCATGAAGGTCAGTTGTGCATTAGAAGACTCCAAAATAGGCTTTTTTTCCCCCTTCATAATAGTGTGGCAGTATGACCAAAACCTTATAACAGCATGAGACTTTATTAGAGCTGCACGATTAATCAAAGCAACTGCAATCTCGATTCAAACACCCACGCGTCCTTATTCCTAAATGACAACGATTCAGCTATGTCTATTAAACCTTTGACAAGGATGATCACAGCAAAAATCTGCATTGGCTCTGCTGCTGAGCTAGAGAAAGCAGTTGTCATGTGTAGATATGAAACAGCTTTTCAACCACACTGTCATTATTTCGGTTACAATAATTCAAATTATCACAGAAATACTGGGGTAAATGTTTATAGTTTGAATATAAACATGGATGTCTACGGTAGTGATCAAAATAAAGTATAAATTAAAATAAAATAAGTTAATCACCTTATGAAAGTAACTTGATGCTTCAAATAAAGAGTTCATCAACTATATTGTTACATCAATAGGTGGCGACAAATGACTGTTACAAAATGTATTGTGGTTGAAATAATCATTCATTCAAATGATCCATTCAAAAACACTGATTCATCCTGTAATGAAACAAGTGAAGTCTTTATGAGTGAGTGATTGAATCATTCATTCAAACCAGTTCTTTTTTTTTTATTATTATTAATTCAAATTAAACATTTTTTTTTAGACTGCAGCAATTAACATTTTGTCAGAACTTCTAGAAACGTACATGTTATTTTGTTTAGTTGTCTATGCAGAATCTCTATTTTAAACAAAAACAAAAAAATATTATCCAGAATTGTGCTGCTCTAGACTGTATTTAGTTTTTTTATTATTATTATTGGAAATTCAATTTATTTACTTCCATTAATTATTTATTTTTATTTTTTTAAGAAATTAATACTTATGTTTAGTAAGGATGCATTAAATATTGATCAGAGTGATCAATTGTTTCAAAAGATTTATTTTCAAATTAATGCTGTTCTTTTAAACTTTCTATTGATCAAAGAATCCTAAAAAATAATCTCAAAAATACTTTTAAAATATATTAAAATAGAAAATGGTTATTTGAAAAATTGAAATAATATTCCACAGCATTACTTGTTTACTTTACAGTTTTTTGTTGTTGTTTTGTTTTTGTTTAGTTTTTATAATATAAATGTAGCTTTGAGTATGAGACTTTTTAAAACATGAAAAAAAATAATTTAAATGGTAGTGTATATGCTAAGTGTATGTGCTAATTCCTATATTTGGATATATTTTTCTGGGATAAAATGTACTTGATCTCATTTGTTAATTCTAATATATATAGAATGACAGGTTCTACATCTTGGTAGTATGGCCAAAATTAGAATTTTCACCAGAAAATGTAATCTGAACAAGTAGGTAACAAATCTGCCACTTTTGTTCTGACCAACTGAGAAAAAAAGCATTACAATAAATTGCGATTACATTACAATAATATTCTATATATATTAGAATTAACAAATGAGATCAAGTCAAAAGAAAAAGACATCAGACTGTGGAGTGGCTACAGAAAATGAATTGAATTGGCACCATTGGCAGCGCAATTTATTGTAATGCTTTTTTTCTCAGTTGGTCAGAACAAAAGTGGCAGATTTGTTAACTACTTGTTCAGATTACATTTTCTGGTGAAAATTCTAATTTTGGCCATACTACCAAGATGTAGAACCTGTCATTCCGAAGTACAGTATCCACCGGTGCAGTGTCTGATGGCAAACGTTATATTAATCTGCGCTGAAGAGCACAACCCACATTAAGATGATAATTCCGCAAATAACTAGCCTGGGTGCCAGCCCGAACCCCGCCCACAACATTTTTTGGACAGGAAGTTCGGTCTGGACTCGATCCATTGTGGAGTAATTATGCTCGGCTCCCAGAAGGCCGAGCCAATCAAATTGCCAGGGCGGGCTTTAATCCATGATGGACAGGCTATCTGCGGTTACGTCATCAAAGAGCGCTTGGGTTGAATTGGTTTTCACCAACGATGACTGCAGCTGGAGAAGTAAGATGTTTAGATTCCGCTATCATGTCTGTAATAAAAGAAATCAACAGCGCATTCATTTTAAAAGACGAACAAAGAACCGCAATCAAGGCATTTGTCCGTCCTTCCAACGGGATTCGGCAAAAGTTTAAGTACAAGTTCAACATACGTCACTTACTGCGTTGCTCTGATTGGTTGTAGGTCTATCCAATTGAGTGCAGAGTTTTTTTTTTTACTGGTTCGGTTAAGACACGCCCCATAATTCAAGTGCAATGGAGCAGTATCAGACTCACATTCTGCCTAGAATATGATTATGACGAAGTCAGGCTAGCAAATAACTGTAATTGCAGGTTTCAAACAGAGATGGTGACAAAGAGGTAAAACTTACAGACTGCAGCTTTAAGTACTTCGAAACCGTAGCAAAAATCTAGGTCTTTATAATTAAACATTAAAGACAAGTGAACAGTCAGTAATAAAAATAAGAACAAAAACACACATTACAAGCATAACACATAACAAAGTTACAAATAAATTAAGATCTATGGGCTCGTTCACACAGAATACATCTTTGTGTCTAAAAACGTGATGCAATAATGGAAATAATAGAAATGGGGAAACAGCTGAACAGATAGATACTATTTTTACTACATTACACACTAAAGGAAAAGGACAACATCAAAAAGCATCATATGACCCCTTTAATAGAAAAGCTACGCTATCTTGTAGCATCAAGTCTTTTAGTTAGTTACTCCCCAACACCGCCAGATCTAGTAGAATTGAGATTATCTAACTGTTTCTCCGTAAGAACTGTCGGGGTTATTGACGTTTTGTTTGTTTGTATGATGTTATGGTGTGTTCACACTCTGTTTGTGCATTGATCTGGCTGTAGGTGGCTGTCCAGGCGGTGGCAGCAGCAGGCATGGAGCTGAAGAACATCACCGAGTTCTACCGGCAGTGGAAAGAGATGGGCTGAGAGACGGCGTGGGACGCAGGAGGTCGGCTCGGCATTCGGCTGATCGCACACTCACTCCCCCTCTCTCTCAATCTCTCGCTCTCTCTCTCCAGCTTTACTGCTCTGTCTGTATCTGTGTCTTCAGGAAAAGAAAAATACTCAAAAGATGGAGGTTTGTAAGGAAGGAGGGTGCAGGAAGTGTTCGGAGAAAAGAGAAGTCAGATGCAGAGGGGCTTTAATGAAAACAGTGCATCCTCGACCCCGACACAGGAGGGTTAAAAGCTAGGGGGTTTAAGTGGCCCTCGTGCGCCATAACCAGGCATATATGCCGACGAAATGAGTGTATATGTTTTGAGAGAGAACGAACATTCATGTGCATATACGTCTAAAACAAACCCATAAATTGAAATATATAGAGAACAATGTTTTTTTTATTTCCGTCTTTTCGCTACAGTCATGGGGGTTGCACTGCCACATGGATGTCTGTTTTTGACTGCAGCAGTGAGCACAGAACAGAAATCATCCGTCTAGCGTTTACCCTTGGTTCCTAGGGTCACGAAAGATTCAGGGTATAGGGTGTACACTTCTTTTTGATGATTTGTTCTTTCTGACGTGGCTTTCCCCACCAGTTTTTTTTTTTTTTTTTTCTTTTTGCTGTGTAACTTTGTGATTTAATGTATTGTGTTATCTGTGTATGAGCAGGAAGTCTGGCAAATGGTTGCTTTTATTTGATTTTATTTTTGTATGTCGTATTTTTGCCTTTGTATGCTGTGCTGAAAACACAGGAATGAGGTTGGGTGTAGAGATGTTTCTTTCTGTTATGGCATAAAGAACCGGCTCAGAGTTACAAACATCATCTGATTCTGTGCTGACAGATGTGGAAGTGTTTCTGCTCGACTCTAAACATGAGATTACTACTCAGAAAATCTAGTCCCAGCCATTCGCCATCACATTCTCATAGTAATTGTCCCATATTGCACAACGCAAAGGAATCCAGTGTATGTGTGAGGCAGTGCATTAAACAATAAAAGATTTCATTTAAAAATGCTCCTTTGTCCCTGTCATGGTTGTCAAATGCAATGTTAAATGTTAAATCATCTATTAAAAAAAAGAATAATAATAACCATTTTCTATTTGAATATATTGTAATTTAATGTAATTTATTCCACTGATTCAAAGCTGAATTTTCAGCTTCATTACTCCAGTCACATGATCCTTCAGAAATCATTCTAATATACTGAATTGCTGCTGAACAAACATTTTTTATTCAGTTTTGAAGAGTTGTGCTGCTTAATATTTTTTGTGGAAAATTATATTTTTTTTAGTATTCTTTAATGAATAGAAAGTGAAACCACTTCAGAAAATAAAAGTATGAAAAAGTTATATGAGTTTATATTTACTGTAAATCAAATGTAAACATATATTTTATCAAATATTTTTTACTCATATTGCTATCAAATTAAAGCTTTATGTCTAAAGTTGTGTTCCAAATTTGAAGTTGATATCACAAAAATTTAAGTTCCCATGAGATTTTGTTTAGGTGCTGTACCAATATCCACCAGGTGTCACCCACATTCCTTTGAGTTTTTTTTTTTTTTTTTTGATGCACTCTCCTGTAACATAAATTTCTATCCAAATATCACTTCCATGCGGAAGAGGATTAGGGCCAAGCAATAGTAAAAAAAATAAAACAATCACAAGCAATACGAATTGCCGTGAGATCGGGTTGGAATAAACTCGTTAAATTACGAGAAAAAAGTTGTTGAATTATGAATTTGTTCTCATAATTTAACAACTTTTTTTCTCGTAATTTAATGACTTTATTCTCATAATTTAATGAGTTTATTCTCAACATTTTATCTTGACTTTTTTCTCGAAATTTAACATTTTTCTCATTTAACTAATTTGTTCTCGTAATTTAACTACTTTTTTCTCGTAATTAAATGACTTTATTCTCAACATTTTATTTAGACTTTTTCAAGTTTTTTTCTTGAAATGTAACAACTTTAATCTCGAGATGGTTTTATTTTTTTATTATTGCTTGGCCCTAATCCTCTTCCGTACTTCTATCACAAAACAATCACCAAATATGGAACCTTGACTCAGACCTTTCCAACAATGTTTTGTCAAGATTAGAAAAAGTTTTGAATATAAGTAAATAAATTTGAAATATGAAACCTGACACCGCCCACTAGGGGAGGAGCATGCTAAAAGAATTTTTGGTACCATTTCACAGGATGAATTTTGAGTTCAAGCTTCGAATGATAACTAATTTATGATGATTACTAAAATGTGATATGAAAAAACTCTCTAAATAAAAAGAGCAGCAAGTGTTAATTAAATCTAAATTAAATCCTAATTAATTATAAAAGACCAAACGTCATAATTATTGATACTTTTTTACTCCTCACTATTTAAAATAAACATAATTTGTGTATCTAATGCTTTAAATTGTAATGGGATGCTGTATTAAAAAATGAAGGGATTTCTATGTTCATGAACAGCAAAAGCTATAACCTGGTCCTTCTCATTCTTACGGGGTCTATCCTTCAGTATCTGTTTTGTCTAAGTAGGTCCCTATTCAATTATGTCCAGCATCTCATGCCCTCAGCCGCACTGGGCCCTCTGCCGGGATCTCATTGTGGCATTATGGCCGGTTCTCTGGCAAAGACCCCAGTACCACACTGTCAAAGAATGGCCGGGCTCTGCCCCACTTATAGGAAAGAATTATTTGCAGTCCAGTCCAATTACCAAATGTACCCTGGGGTTTCAGTGGAATGGAGGATGGGAAAATGATACCACAGCTGAAAACTGAACAGTGCTGTTCAAATCATTAGAATCATCATAGTTTACAACATTGGGAATGAAGCTTGAAGAATCATTAAATCTTCAGAAGAATATCCCTGCGACAACACTTCAATGAAGTTTGAATTATTTGTCAATATTATTATTATACGTTAAAAGAATATATAAGAACATAAAATAATATAGGGCTACAAGAAATTATAAATCTCAACCCAGTCTTTTAACCCCATTCAATTATAATTTCTTAATTTTGTTATGTAGCCTATTTATTTATTTAGCCCTTCATTTCATTAATCTCTCTATCAGTTATGTTTCTTTATTATCTGCATATGTTTTGTTGTGAAAGTGAATACTCTGTCATCATTCACTCACCCTCAAGTTGTTCCAAACCTGTATGAATTTCTTTCATCTGTTGAACACAAAAGAAGGTATTTTGAATTTAGAATGTCGGTAACCAAACAGTTGATGGTCCACATTGACTTCCATAGTATAGAGAAGAAAAAAATACTATGGAAGTCAGTGGGGTCCATCAACTATTTGGTTACCGACATTCTTCCAAATATCTTCTTTTGTGTTCAACAGAAGAAAGAATACTTGAGATGGAGTAAATGATGACAAAATTTTTGGATGAACTACCCCTTTAAGTTTTTTTTTTTTTTTTTTTTTTTATGTTGGGGGTACTTCTTTTTTTTTTTTAAGGGAGTCATTAAAGGTGCCCTAGAATTAAAAATTGAATTTACTTTGGCATAGTTAAATAACAAGAGTTCAGTACATGGAAATTACATATAGTGAGTCTCAAACTCCATTGTTTCCTCCTACTGATATAAATCTCATTTGTTTAAAAGTCCTCTGAAGAACAGGCGAATCTCAACATAACACCGACTGTTTAACAGTCGGGATCATTAATATGTACGCCCCCAATATTTGCATATGCCAGCCCATGATCGAGGCATTAGACAAGGGCAGGACGTCTGGATGTGCACAGCTGAATCATCAGACTAGGTAAGCAAGCAAGGACAATAGCGAAAAATGGCAGATGGAGCAATAATAACTGACATGATCCATGATATCATGTTATTTTTAGTGATATTTGTGAACTGTCTTTCTAAATGTTTCGTTAGCATGTTGCTAATGTACTGTTAAATGTGGTTAACGTTACTATCGTTTCTTACTGTATTCACGGAGACAAGAGCCGTCGCTATTTTCATTATTAAACACTTGCAGTCTGTATAATTCATAAACACAACTTCATTCTTTATAAATCTCTCCAACAGTGTAGCATTAGCCGTTAGCCAGGGAGCACTATCAAACTCATTCAGAATCAAATGTAAACATCCAAATAAATTCAATACTCACATAATCCGATGTATGAAAGCAGCATGCATGACGAACACTTTGTAAAGATCCATTTTGAGGATTATATTAGCTGTGTGAACTTTGTTTATGCAATGACAGAGTCGAGAGCTCGGGAGAGGGCGGAGAGCGCGAGCAATTAAAGGGGCCGCAGCCTGATCATTTCTTAATGATGCCCCAAAATAGGCAGTTAAAAAATGCATTAAAAAAAATCTATGGGGTATTTTGAGCTGAAACTTCACAGACACATTCAGGGGACACCTTAGACTTGTATTACATCTTATAAAAAACGTTCAATGGCACCTTTAAATCGTTGACTCAACTGTTTTTCACATTCATAAATAAAAACGAACGAAACATGACTAATTATATCTTTATTATTATCCTTAATAGACTAGTATATTAATGACTAGACTAACTGAAAATATGAAAATATAAATGCCTGTTATACAAAAGTGGAAGAATGCCACTTAATGAGATATAAAAAACCCGAATAAAATATTGTGTTAATGAAAACATTAATATTTTTATTTTATAATAACCGTTGCATAAAATCGATTTTTGATCGATTATATAGCCTATGCATTTCTCCCTCATTTTTGTTGGCTAGTTTTTACTTTTACTTCTCTTTCTTAGAAACAGAACGAGAACGTTAAAAGTAGTTGAACGAGTTTCGAGCTTTGTTCTCGCTGGTCTCCTGATCTTGAACACTGGGCTGCTTTCATGTCTCCATCCAATGAGAAAAAGCTCGTGCGCGGAGGGTGGGATTTTCACTGCTGTTTGTGTTCCTTTCCCCAGGAATGTGAGGGACACACAAAGCCCGAATGATTCTCGGGTCTGTCCACTAACTTTAGAACCTAGTTCAGCCATGGATCAGTAGTTATTTCGCGCTGCTTTTTCCATTAACTGTAACTCTTCGGATCCCAAACTGGCGACCTCACATCTCCAACTGGCACGCGCAAATGATCTCATAGACCAGATCAAGCTCAAAGGTTTGGACTTTACATTTTCTCTTGCACATTGAGCTTTATGTTGGTATTTTAACCCATAATGTCACATTTGTTGGAAACTTTAACTTATTTGAAGTGTCAAAAAAATTATTCGAATGAGATATAAAGGAATGTAAAGACAAAATACGCTTTCTGTGAACATGCAATGGCTTATATTGAGGCAGTGAACTTCACAACAACCTGAAATCTCGCACAAACACCACAAATATGTCATTCTGGCGAAGATGGTGAGGAAAAAGTAGAAGTGTGATGTAACTCAACATCAGAGCGGAGGACTGGGTGTTGTTGTGTTAAGTTTGAATGTTCAAGTTCAAGTTTTGAAGATTAGATCATCTTAAAGTTACAGTAAAAGTTTGAGTTTCTAAAGTTGAGAAAATGCGTTTGGCATTTTGTGAATTGTGGAAGTGTTGAGTTGACACTGATCACCTCCCCATGGGTGAGAGTATATATATAGCTAGCGTGCATATAATGGGAGAGCGTGGTTGCTTTTGCAGAACTGCCTGTCTTTTCCTCGAACACACATGGAACATAGTCTATCCACTACATAAGTCCACGTGAACAGGCTTCTGTAAGTAATACAGGGCCTCTTTTAAACACCCATTACTGTAGTACAGACAGCAGCAGTCTCTTTTTGTGCTGGACGCCCTCCTGAGTTCCACGTTTCCACCAGAAGATATGAAGAAAGTTACATGTATGTGCTTCTTTTGTTCTTTTAGACAATTGTGTGGACTCTAAATGTAGTTTGCCAAGCTTGCTAAAACTGGTGGTCACAATGCAGCATTTTCGGCTTTTAGGATGTGACAAAAAATGGTTTGTGTATTGATTCCTTTTTTACTTTTATTCCTAGATGCATTAATTTTTTTGATGCCAAGGACCACCAAATATGGTGATCCACTTGTGAGGGACCCTCTTCCTTAAATATAAGAGCAGCTATATAGTCTCATGTATGCAGTTCCATTTATACTGTTTTAGAAATCGTAAGCTTAAGCATGATGAAGACATGTTGTTTGCTAAATTAAATAATTGACAAATTGTCATTGTACTAAAGACAAAAGAAAATATTTAGTTTGTATTAAAGTGAGCATCTATTTTGTTAATGCATGTTTTAGATCTTATTGTGAATATATAACATCCATCTCTTTGTTTAATTTTTTTATCTGCAAGCTTGCATTTTTGAGTGCCCCGCCCACTTACGCTATACTCAGATGTATGTCACATTATGGAAGTAAAGATCTGTCGCAACTTCCCTTTCATCACGGCTTTAAGTTGACTTTTTTTTCTACTCGCTGTTAATGTTAAATGTATGAACCAGAAGAAAAGCATTTTAATTCAATTCAGATAGTGCTTTTCACAATACTGTTCCAACGCTGTTTTACAAAGAATATTACCTTAAAACTCAAGATAAAGGTGTCAATGGCAAAAAGAAACTTAAGTGCAAACTATTCTTATATGTATGCCACTAGAAAAGGGAGATACTTAAAAACTATATGCAGAATTGTTTTCAATTTCAACTAAGGCTATCAATAGAATAAGATAATCCCAATTAATCTTATGGTTAAAGTTTCAAATGTTATAATTATTGCATATTCAAGCATATATAATATCTTAACACATTAATTACTTCACTTCAGAATTAAAATTCTCACCCCCATGTCATCTAAGATGTTTATGTCTTTCTTTCTTCAGTCAAAAAGAAATTAAGGTTTTTGAGGAAAACATTCCACGATTTTTCTCCATAGAGTGGACTTCAATGGGTTGAAGGTCCAAATTGCAGTTTCAAAGGGCTCTACACGATCCCAGGAGAGGAATAAGGGAATAAAGTAAAAATTTATATACTTTTTAACCACAAATGCTTCTCTTGCACTGCTCTGCGATGTGCCACGCATTACGTAATCATATTGGAAAGGTCACGCGTGACGTAGTCGGAAGTACCATGGTAAGATGAAAAAATCCATCTCATTTTCTCCTCCAACTTCAAAATCGTCCATTTTTTTTGTAAAGGCTATTTGACTTAGTCTTTGCACTTTCACTTTGTAAACTGGATAGGTACTTTTTTTTTCGTTTAGAAAATTATCGATTGTTTCACTAGATAAGACCCTTATTCCTCGGCTGGGATCGTGTAGAGCCCTTTGAAGCTGCATTTAAACTGCAGTTTGGACCTTCAACCTGTTGGTAGCCATTGAAGTCCACTAAATGGAGAAAAATCCTAGAATGTTTTCCTCAAAAACCTTAATTTCTTCGACTGAAGAAAGAAACATAAACATCTTGGATGACATGGGGGTGAGTAAATATTAATTCTTAAGTGAACAAATCCTTGAACTCTGACATCTCTAAAAACTAAATTTTGTCAAATCTTTTTTGGGGCGACTGATTTGATTTGGTCGAGTATGCAAAACCAAAAAGCAGTGTTCTAGCTACCATGTAGCGACGTATTACTAACCACCCAGAATGACAGCATGTTTAAACCACTTAGAACACCATAGCAATGGCATAGCAACCACAACACCATTGTATCTTTCGCACAGGCAAATACCACTTACACACCAATGCCTAATATTATGTTAATCCTCCTCATGCTGCCAAAGCAGCACTGACCTGCTGAGGCATGGACTCTACAAGAGCCCTGAAGGCGTCCTGTAGTATCTGGCACCAACGTTAGCAGCAGATCCTTCAAGTCCTGTAGGTTGCGAGGTGGAGCCACCGTGGATTGAACTTGTTGGCTCAGCACATCCTTCAGATGCTCAACTGGATTGAGATCTTGGAGGCCAGGGCAACACCTTGAACTCTTCATCATGTTCCTCAAACCATTCCTGAACAATGTGTGCAGTGTGGCAGGGTGCAATATTCTGCTGAAAGACGGCACTTCCACCAGGGAATGCCATTGTCTTGAAGGGGTGTACCAGGTCTGCAACAATGGTTAGGTAGGTGGCACGTCAAATTTACATCTACATGTATGGCCGGACCCAGGGTTTCCCTGCAGAACATTGCTCAGAGCTTCACACTCACTCTACCAGCTTGTCATCGTCCTATAGTGCACCCTGGTGCATCGCTTCCCGAGATGAACAATGCACACGTACACGTCCGTCAACGTGATGTAAAACTATCTGGACTCCTTGAACCAGGCGACCTTCCACTGCTCCAAGGTCCAGTTCCGACACTTACATGCCCATTGTACAGGAATCATCATAGGTCACTGATTGCTACATAGCCCCATACACAGCAGAGTTTGATGCACTGTGTGCTGTGGACACATTCCTCACATAACCATCATTAACATTTTGTGTGACTTGTGCCACAGTAGACCTTCTGTTGGCTCGGACCAGATGGGATAGACTTCATTGCCCTCATGCATCGATTAGCCTTGGGCGTCCAAAACCCTGTCACCGATTTGTGGTTTGTCTCTGTTGGTAAATTCTCACCTCTACTGACCAGGAGCAACCCAACAAGCCTTCCCGTTTCAGAGATACCAGTCGCCTTGCCATAACAATTTGGCCCTTGTCAAAGTCAAGATCTTTATTCCTGACCATTTCTTCTGCATCCAACACGTTGATTCGCTTCACGATATTCACTTCACCTGTTATGGGTCAGAATGTTTTGGTTCATCGTTGTATTTGCTTCAGAAAAAAATCTTGTTTTATCCACATGACAGGGTCTTTAACTCCTTTTTGCTGGTTGCTTGACTGTTCACTTCCAAAAAATGGATTCACTTCACAAAAAAAATAACTTTTCCCAAGTTATTCTGAATATTACATGTGTTTCATATCTTCTGCTTCTTGTTGGGAGCCATATGACCTTTGAAAAGCTCACTTTTTTCCTTTATGTTCCTTTTCTTCTCACTGTTCCTGTGCATTAAGGATGATTTCGCCTACATGAACTGCATAGTCAGCATTTTCCAGGAGGGGAGGAACTTTTTTTCACTTCCATTCTTTCCAAAGTCTGAAATATAGCTGCAAAGCATGTGATATTGTTTAAGCCATATTGTCTATTGAGTTTTCAAAGTAATTCTGTGGGATTTTCTTTTGCCTGTTTTATGGTCTGCCAGGTAAAAATTTTATGTATAATCGCTTACAAAATAGGTTTGGGGTTTGTTCAAATCCTTACATTTTAAGAATAAGCAATGCCTTAGCAAACAGCACTAAACATTGGTTAAACCTACTCATATCTACAGGTGTAGATTTCAGTAATGTATGTAAGGTGCAGTTTCTGCCCAGTGCACGTATCGTTAAAAGCTTTCATTTCCATGAACAAGCCTCAGGCAAAATTAATTCAAATGTTACCTTCCAAAACAGGTTTTGGTTGTGCTAACAGACATGTTTTCTATGAAATCTATTTCTATTGGCCATTTAAAATTTGCAGCAGCGTTTAAAACCTAATCTGCATTGCTCACTGATAAATGGTCATTCAAACTTGATGGAAAATTCCTGTTCTCCCAGTATAGCCATTTGCATAATTATTAGTCTTGTGCGTGGAGGTGGTAGCCAGACAACTTCATCCCATGATCGTGTATTAACATGACAGTGGAATGCTCAGAGCCCAAGATAGTGTCCGTAACAGTTACTGCAGTTACATGTGAACTGAACAGAACATGCGCATACAGGCTGCATGCATGCATAGGCACTCTATTGTCAACACGCAGTGATAAAGACATCCATTGAGGCAGATCTTGTGACACAATCACGAGCCAGAGAAAGAATGTCAGAATTACTGTAGAGGGTGAGATGTTGGAGCGAGAAACACACAAGGACCCAGAAATCAAGGTCATGAAACATTTGTTTTGATATGTTCTAAATCGGATTATGCAGTAGTTCATGAGCGAATGTGAAATAAAAATTCACACTATTTACCTTTTTAATGCAATTTACCTTATTTTGAACAATTCATCAGTGCATGTTATTCCAAATGGAAAAATTGTTTTTCTAAGTGGGATAACTGAAAAAATTCCAATCAAAATAACTTGCACGGTCTCTAAAATGGTTTTGCTATTTGTCTGACATCACTTAGCCTTTGTTTTTAAAGGGTTAGTTCACCCAAAAATGAAAATGATGTCATTAATGACTCGCCCTCATGTCGTTCCAAACCCATAAGACCTCCGTTCATCTTCAGCACACAGTTTAAGATATTTTAGATTAAGTCCGAGAGCTTTCTGTCCCTCCATTGAAAGTGTTTGTACGGTAGACTGTCCATGTCCAGAAAGTTAATAAAAAATCATCAAAGTAGTCCATGTGACATCAGTGGTCCAAAAATAACAAAAACTACGACTTTGTTCAGCATTGTATTCTCTTCCGGAATCCTTTCATCTGTCGGCGTTGGTAATGCACTTTTACATCTCCGTGGTTGTTTTTGGCGATTAGGACATCCGCGACATTTTGAAGCATTGAAAATACATTTTGGTCCAAAAATAACAAAAACTACGACTTTATTCAGCATTGTCTTCTCTTCTGGGTCTGTTTTCTTCTTATTCTTTCCTGTTTTACGGTGGTTGGCATCCAGCTTATGGGTGCATTGCCGCCCCCTTCTGCTCTGGAGTGTGGTTCACGACTCCGCAGTGACGCTGCTGACATGTTATCTGGTGCGCCCGAGCTTCGTTTACAGTCTGAGGGAGACGCACGCTGTATTCAAGCTATTCTACATTGCTTGTATTTTGGTATTGCTATATTTTTTAAAATGGTGCGTAAGTGTGCATGTCGCGGATGTCCTAATTGCCAAAAACAATGACGTAAAAGTGCATTACCAACACCGACAGATGAAATGATTCAATGGAATCAGTTCAATGGAATCAATTCAATGGAAAGGATTCCGGAAGAGAAGACAATGCTGAATAAAGTCGTAGTTTTTGTTATTTTTGGACCAAAATGTATTTTCGATGCTTCAACAAATTCTAACTAACCCACTGATATCACATGGACTACTTTGATGATGTTTTTATTACCTTTCTGGACATGGACAGTATACCGTACATACATTTACAATGGAGGGACAGAAAGCTCTCGGACTAAATCTAAAATATCTTAAACTGTGTTCCGAAGACGAACGAAGGTCTTATGGGTTTGGAACGACATTAGGGTGAGTCATTAATGACATCATTTTCATTTTTGGGTGAACTAACCCTTTAAGTCAAGCCCTTTTCTCTCTTTCAATATCCAGTTTCACTTGAAACTTCACCATTTCAGATTGAGTTACACTTAATTTCTGGCTAAAATCATTTTTGCAGAACTTTTGTCTGTGTCATCTCTCTCAAATGTTTAATTACAATGTTTTAGTGAGAAACACAACTGTTCTCTATTTTTTTTTTTTTTGAGAGAGAGAAATTAATGTTTATTTAGCAAAAACGCAAAGCCATTTACATTGCTATACAAATGATTTTTATAAATGCTGTTATTTTCTAGTACTCTATTCATCAAATAATCCTAAAAAAATCAGTTTCAACAAAAATATGAAGCAGCACAACTGTTTTCAACATTGATAATAATCAGAAATGTTTCTTGAGCAGCAAATCAGTATATTAGAAGGATCATGTGACACTGAAGACTGGAGTAATGATGCTGAAAATTCAGCTTTGTCATCACATAAATAAATTACCATTTAAAATATATTCAAATAGACAATAGTTTACATAATATCACTGTTTTTGCTCTAATTTAATCAAACAAATGCAGTCTTTCTGAGCATAATAGCCTTTTTTCAAAAACATTAAAAAATCTAACCGATCCCTTTAAAACGGTAGTGCATATTATTGGAAATGACTAAATATAAATTTTCCTTGTGGTTCTTTAGTGAAAATTTTGTAAAACGTTTAGATTATTATGGGTCCCAATTTCCACCCACTACCTAGGCTATACAATGACACATATTCACCTCTAGGTGTCGCTATAATATGCTAATTTATGTGTTCGCTAACACTTCTGGCCTCATAAGGGCTTGAATAAGACTTTCATTTTTTGCTCACACCACTGAGCCCTCTTCTAACCATCTGGCTTCATTCTTGTATGTATTGTTGGTTTTCACAATCCAATCAGTTCCTGATGGATAAAACATCCCATTCTTTGAATATCCCATTTTGATCAAAAATACGTCAGTGAATTGTGACAATAACAGCTCTCTTGATGGTCACAGTTGGTGGGGACACACACCAGCATCAGCTTTAGCTGAGCTCATCTTCTCTTCTTGTTTTGACAAAAACTTGTGTGTCATGGGATTTAGTTAGTCAGACTGGGATCCAAACATCTCCACCCATCAACAAGACATGTTGTGTGCAAAAAACAAAACAAAAAAATAAACCATCCAATTCAAACCGAGCCGTGGCAACTGGGATGAGAAATGTTTGCAAGCTGTTTGTTTCTGAATAACACGTTTCCCAGAGGGCATTATGGGGAGAACTTCATTTCCAGTGTCAGAAGAATTATGTTTATGTTTGACTTCCATAGAAACAGCTGATGGATGAGACATTCCACAATCTGTTAATCCGTAAGATCAACACTGGCCCATGGAATAATGACAGCATATTCCATGAATGGATGTCCAGCCCTGCACGATCTGACTGGGAGTAATTTATCGGTTGTATCAGTTTATACAAATCCGTCTGTTGTGGTTGGATGTCTTTTTTCTGTAATGTGCTTTCAAAGGAGTAGTTCCTCTAAAAATGAAAATTGTCATCGTTCGATCACACATATGATGCTCTAAAACCTGTATGACATTCATTTATCCGTAAAGTGCAAAAGGAAATGTTTAGCCGAATGTTCATGCTGCTCTCTTCCATGCTGGACCGGTGTTGATATTGTTAACTAAAACGATTTAAAAAGAAATGTTGATCAAAATAAAGCTAAAATAAAATATAAATATTAGATGTAAAACATAAATAAATAAAAAAAAAAAACTTAAAAATAGAAAACAAAAATAATGTTTCCTTGGCAACTAATGCAATTTTTTTTTAAGTTGATTAAAACCTAAATGAAAATTAAAGCTAAATAAAATTATTTAAAAAAAATGACAATAGCATAACAAAATGACTTAAATTAAACTTAAACTTAAATTTAAATGAAATAAAATGAAAGCTTATTCAAAATATTAATAAATACTATAATCATAAAAAACAATTAAACAAAACATTTAAATAACACTGTGACACAATGCTCATTTTATTACAATTGTAATTTATTATACTCTTTTGTGCTTTTTAATTGTCCATTAAGAGCATTATCATTAGATTTGTTTCATAATTACTAGGTCATTTAAATAGTAGCAATGTTAGTTTGATTGATTTTGTGAATCATTGAAATAGTTTGTTTCAAAGAATTGATTCAAAATCTGTTTCAAACACTCACAAATGCTCATGGATAGTCTCAATCTTCATTTATTCTGGATATTGACATTTTCATGGATTTTGATGAACAGAATCTATAGGTTAAAATTGTTTATCACAATTTATTTTTTTATATTTGTGCATATGAATTCATTGGTTGCATGCATTGTCAGAAAAACAATATCACCCTTTTAAGCCATTCAATGCAAATATCCCTTTACTGTATATAGTGATAAGCATAAATGAGTACACCCCCTTTGAAAAGTAACATTTTAAACATTATCTCAATGAACACAAAAACAATTTCCAATATGTTGACAAGACAAAGTTTTATATAACATCTGTTTAACTAATAACATGAAAGTAAGGTTCATAATATAACTTAGATTACACATTTTTCAGTTTTACTCAAATTAGGGTGATGCAAAAATGAGTACACCCCATTGAAAGTCTCTGGAGCAAAGCAAAATTTTAGACTACAAATGTCTAATTTAACAAGAATTCAACCACAGGTGAGTCCAATTATTCATTACACAGGTGTCCAGCAGACAGTTCCCATTTCATGCTGTCAGCAATGGCACCACATGGAAGAGAAATGTCACAAGACCTGAGAAAGAAAAAGGAGCGTCTTCTGATGAGAAGGGATGAAGAGAATCGGCATGCAAGTTCACTGCAGTTATCTAAAGAAGAGAAGCCAAACTGGGGTGACTATTTTCCATGACACAATATGGCGTACACTGCAGAGGAATGGCATGCATGGACGCCGTCCACGAAAGAAGCCTCTCCTAAAGACCAGGTACAAAAAAGCCCACCTAGAGTTTGCCAGGGCCCATGCTGACAAAGATGAAGACTACTGGGACTCTGTACTCTGGAGTGATGAGACCTAAACACACATCTAAGGCCACTGTTGGATTTCTGAAGAAGAACAGGGTGAAAGTGATTCAGTGGCTCCTGATCTGAACCCAATCGAACACCTATGGGGAATTCTGAAGAGACAAGTTGAGCATCACTCTCCATCCAGTCTCTAAAAGAGCTCATTCTTAAAGAATGGAAAAAGATAGATGTTGCAAAATGTCGCCAACTTGTTCATTCCATGCCTAGAAGACTCTGTGCTGTCATTAAAAATCACGGAGGCCATACAAAGGACTAGATGTAGTAGTTTTTGTTGTGGGGTGTACTCATTTTTGCATCACCCTAATTTGAGTAAAATGTGTAATCTAAGTTATATTATTAACCTTACTTTCATGTTATACGTTAAACTATTTTAACTATATTAAACTTAGTCTTGTCAACATTTTGGAAATTGTTTTTGTGTTTATTGAGATATTGTTTTTCAAAGTGGGTGTACTCATTTTTGCTGAACACTGTAAATACTGAGAAATATAATGAATTGTAATTAGCTGAAAAAATTGAGACATTTTTTTTTAGCTATGTCACCCAACTTTAATAGCACTCCATTTAGACAAATCCACAGAGCAAGCAGCTAGAAAAGCTCCTATGTAGAGTCACTGGTCAAGCATTTCCATCTGCTTTGTTTAGACTGCCGTTTGTCCGTGTGCAGAAACTGTGCTCATTTTCATACGGCTCCGTGTGTCAACAGGCAACTCTGTGACCCTCACAAAGCACATTCTGTTCTAGTTTGCAGAATTGGCCACTATGCAAAGCAAAGCACGGACCCCTTTAGAGAGGCAGGTACTTGGAGCTAAAGAGTTGAATTTCAGCTTCCAAGAGGATGGTTTTATTGCTCAAAAGTTGTGCAGAATTGTTTTCCTGTAACAGTATCATGCAATGTCACCAATGTGCCAAGTCATGTTCCCTGTTATTGGTTGAAATACTCAAACAGGAGGCCCATACTGGGGTGTGTGAAGATAAGATATCTGGGATTGATTTGAGTGTTAAAGCTTTAAAGCACATGGTTTCTCTGAATTCACTCTGTAATAGTATAAAATGGAATATTGGCATGTACTACTTACTGCATACTGCACAGTATATAATGCAGATGTGGAACTGCATGCAATGATAAGCATTTTAAAGTCACCATGATATCAAAATTGACCATTCTTGTTTTATTTATAGAATATTGCTACATTTATTATAAATTATTTATCCGTGCACATCCTTATTTTTTTCTAAGTGATGTGTCCTAATCTTTAATCCAAATAACTCTTGCAGCGACATCTCTTCTCTTTTCTGATGATGTTTTTCAGTGCGAGGGTGGGGCAAACTGTCACTATCATCACGGCAATAGGAAACCACAACCATCCAATCAGTTCCCCATGGACAAAATCTAGTAATCAAGTTTTGTGTTGAAGAACTGTGATATATATCAACATAAGGAAGAAAAGACTATCACAACTTTAAACTATATTATGCTCATGTGGTTGTCACATGATGCATGTGTAATTCAGTGTGCGGCATCTAGTTTTGGTCTCTGGAAGGAATATAAAGTTATATAACATTTTTAATCATATTTTGTGTACAAAAGTCTTTAAAATCAGTCAAGAAGCTGTTAGAAGAAGTTTGTCTCACTGAAAATGATAGGTCAAGTCAAGTGCATTGCATTGTGAGATACAGCCAAAGTCCTGTTAAGGCAAGTAATTTCACTCTGCGGCCATCTTTGAAACGCCTCTCAGGCAGCTTCTTCAGTCATGCAAGTGCAGATCCTATCTTTTTGAATGGGGAAACATAATTAATAATTACATAATTATTGAATGGGGAAACATAATATTCTCCAAAGCTGTTCACCAAGCTTACAAATAAATTTCATATTTGAAATCGCCATTGAAATCTGACAACAACTGTCTCTTAAATCTTGTTTATAAACGCAGAAATCATGACAAAAAATTGCATTTTTCAGCCTGGACCAGCCAATGTACATACATAATCATAAGCGTGTGTCTCCGAAAACTGACTGTTTGTATAACAAATCAAACCAATTGGTGATTGGCTTTTTTGTTTAGAAGGCGGGACTTATTCTGCCATATTGCGTGTTGCACTTTCTCCCATTCATAGTAATATGACTGCACCGTCACTCTATATATAAAGGCTGTGATCGAAATCGCCCCCTATATATGTCACTATTTGAGGGGACAGCCATTTGTAGTGGTGTCCAAAACCATAGTGGACAGTATCGAGTGCACTCATTCAATCCCACAATGCACTGCAAAAATGATTGTAGGACTGATGTACGCTCAACGGCTAGGGAATACCCATAATGCACTTTGAGAGTCGTGTGCCGAATGAATTTCCACGTCTCGCCAGAAGATGGCGCCCACAGCTGAATCATTTATCCATTCATTTTCCTAACCGCACTGGTCCAATGTGGCCACAGCGTAATATCATACAGGCATAAATTCATTAACTGATTATTAAATTGTTTAATTAAGGTTTACACATAGTTTCCATGCCAGAGTTCAAGATAAATGTTTTCATCGTTTAAGTATCAGATGATTATTAACAGCATGCACAAACTATGCAAAAGCGGCAGCCCTTCACTCCTTCAAGTGGACTATATCAGAGGAGTTATTCATTTGATACTGTAATATTGTGACATATTACAATTTAAAAATGTTCTAAATGAACAAATTTTAAAATGTAACATTCCTGTAATGCCAAAACTGGATTTTCAATGTTGAAAACAATCAATCAATCGTTGAAACTTTGTTTATCAGTTTGAAGTGCCTTAACAGGTAACGGTCCTGTCGTGTGAGGACGATCCATTTAGATCTGCTCTGATGGACAACAACAACAAAAAAAAAGCTCCCTAAGACTTCCTAGCTTTTCTATCCAGATAGCAAAATTCTGTTTTTACTGTTATTTCTATTCCTTATGTTCTATTTTTATTCTTCTTCTTTATGTACTTTGAATTACCATTGTGTATGAAATGTGCTATACAAATAAAATTGCCTTGCCTTCTGCTTAATAATTTTGTGGAACCATATTACTTTTTTTTTTTTCATTTGTAACATTGTAAATGTTTTTACTTTCATTTTTGATCAATTCACTACACCTTTTCTGAATGAAAGTATATTAAAATCCTAAACTTTTGAACAGTAGTGTACTTTGTACTGCACTTAGTAGATAGTATGCCATTCAGAACATACAGTACACAATGCTACATGAATGTGTGAATCTTTACATTACATAAAATTGCAAATCATCCTTTGTAAAACTGTTTCAAACTTTTTAATGTTAATAATTCTAATAATTATATTTTTTGTTTTCCTTTTTAATTTCATTCTTCCTATGTTCATTCCATTCTTCCATATGTTTTGCATATCGTTGATATTAATGTTTCATGACATTAGGCATCAAGTGGTACTAAACGCACAATGTAAAATTTGGGTCCTGAAACAAATCCATTCATTCAAAGCTTATTAAGTGAGTTTTCAGCAGTAATCCAGCTTTCTTTTCACTGCATATGGGTCAAATAATCGGTTTGTCTCTCTCTGTCTGTCTCTCTGCAGTGTTTCCTGTGTGGCGGGGCACTGGTGAGGGTCATGGCTGGGGCTGGGCTCAGTGTGTGAGGTGGCAGGCTGGGGAAGGGGGCCCGTCCCGGGGCCTGGAGTGTCCGCTGTGGTGCGTCCTGTGTCGAGGAGGAAGGGAGAGACTCAAGCAGGCCTGTCAGAGAGGGAGGGGAGCACTGCGCCTGCCCGCAGACATGCTGAGCGTCAGACTTCCGCAGCTCTTTGACATCCACCAGGTGCCAAAGGTGAGGGCGGGACGTACAAAGGGAGAGCTTGAAATCGTTTATTATTGTAGTTCTGTTCCCCTTTAAGGGAAATCCCTGGGAAATCCTGCATGTACTTAAAAGTTACAAGCCAAATAAGTGGGATCATGTGGTGCAAGCCACCGTTTTCAGTTCTGCTTTAATCTTTCTTAAAGAGTCCAGCACAGCACTGTTTCAGTAAGATTACATCAGATGAATGGCCTTATTATGCTTTTTCTTATATAACCTTTCATGTACAATGTGTAATATAGCTGTTTGCAAATGTAAAAGGTCTGCAAAGTTTCAGTGATAAAAGTGCACAACAAAAGAAAGTACCAATTCTGTATTCCAATTTCGGTCTGTCTTCCTGCACAAACCTACATATTATGTAGGCTTGTACCAAGTTTGCATAATGCCACCCTATGGTCTTCATTGGCTGCCCCCAAACAACGTCTGCTTTGAACTGCCCTCAAACACTGTAGTTGTAGCTAAGTCCTGGAAGAAGCTTTTTGCACTGCGAAAGCAAATCCACTTTTCATACACTTTCAAAGGAGTAGACTAATAACAGACTGGGCCATCTGACCAATCAGAGCAGAGTAGGCTCTCAAAAAGGAGGGGTTTGGAGAGACCGAATCCTTTATTGGACCGTTTTAGACACTGTGAGAAAAGAGGTGATGCTGCAATGTACAAACCCGATTCCCAAAAAAGTTGGGACACTGTACAAATTGTGAATAAAAACAGAATGCAATAATGTGGAAGTTTCAAATTTCATTATTTTATTCAGAATACAACATAGATGACATATCAAATGTTTAAACTGAGAAAATGTATCATTTTAAGTGAAAAATAATTGATTTTAAATGTCATGGCATCAACACATCTCAAAAAAGTTGGGACAAGACCATGTTTACCACTTTGTGGCATCCCCTCTTCTTTTTATTACTGTCTGCAATCGTCTGGGGACTGAGGAGACAAGTTGCTCAAGTTTAGGAATAGGAATGTTGTCCCATTCTTGTCTAATACAGGCTTCTAGTTGCTCAACTGTCTTCTTTGTCGCATCTTTCTCTTTATGATGCGCCAAATGTTTTCTATGGGTGAAAGATCTGGACTGCAGGCTGGCCATTTCAGTGCCCGGATCCTCCTTCTACGCAGCCATGATGTTGTAATTGATGCAGTATGTGGTCTGGCATTGTCATGTTGGATAAATGCAAGGTCTTCCCTGAAACAGATGACGTCTAGATGGGAGCATATGTTGTTCTAGAACTTGGATATACCTTTCAGCATTGATGGTGCCTTTCCAGATGTGTAAGCTGCCCATGCCACACGCACTCATGTAACCCCATACCATCAGAGATGCAGGCTTCTGAACTGAGCGCTGAAAACAACTTGGGTTGTCCTTGTCCTCTTTAGTCCGGATGATATGGCGTCCCAGTTTTCCAAAAAGAACTTCAAATTTTGATTTATCTGACCAGAGAACAGTTTTTCACTTTGCCACAGTCCATTTTAAATGAGCCTTGGCCCAGAGAAAACGGCTGCGCTTCTGGATCAGGTTTAGATATGGCTTCTTTTTTGACCTATAGAGTTTTAGCCGGCAACGGCGAATGGCACGGTGGATTGTGTTCACCGACAATGTTTTCTGGAAGTATTCCTGAGCCCATGTTGTGATTTTGACCTAATAAGTTGCAAATTGGTCCTCCAGCTGTTCCTTATATGTACATTTAACTTTTCCGGCCTCTTATTGCTACCTGTCCCAACTTTTTTGGAATGTGTAGCTCTCATGAAATCCAAAATGAGCCAATATTTGGCATGACATTTCAAAATGTCTCACTTTCAACATTTGATATTTTATCTATATTCTATTGTGAATAAAATAAGTTTATGAGACTTGTAAAGTATTGCATTCCTTTTTTATTCACAATTTGTACAGTGTCCCAACTTTTTTGGAATCGGGTTTGTATATTATGAGAACAAGTGTTTTTTGACCTTTTGTAGGAGACTCCAAAACAAAATTAGGAACCTTTTAAAATAGCATAATAAGGGGCACTTTAAAATATTAGCTCACCTAATATCATCCCAAACTATGACTTTCTTTCTTCTGTGGAACACAAAGATGGTTTTTGGAGGAATGTTCATTGCCTTTTTCATGATTCTTTAGATGTTTGCATGCATTTTAAACATCCGGGTGCATCTTTGCAGGTGTTTAGAGAGGATGGCATCATGTCTGGATACCGCCATCCCAAGAGCTCAGCCCTGGACTGCATTCTCAGCAGTTTTCAAATGACCAATGAGACAGTCAATATCTGGACCCACTTCCTGCCAACCTGGTAAAGTGCCCAGTTAAACATGTGATCTCCTTTTGGTGCCAGAGCTAGTAGTTTGAAGCTTTGTTTGAGCTGCTTTATTATGCAATTATGATCTAGCTTATAAGCAGACACTTTTATGCAATATCAGATTTTACAGGGACTAAACAGATTACTTAAAGTATTATTTGTTATGTCAACAAGTGGGCAGTATGACCTAAATATGGTTACAAGTAATTTTATATACAGTATGGTAATGTGTATATATCACAATAGTGTTGTGTGAGCAGGCTCTATTGTTATATCATATTGTTAATATATTATATATTTTGATTTGTTACAGTATGTATTTATTTATAGTTATATTTATAGGTCATCAGTGTCATATGAATTCATTCTAAAATGCTGATTTGCTGCTCAATAAACTTTTTTTTATTATTATCAATGTTGAAAACAGTTGTGCTGCTTAATATTCTTGTGAAAACCATGATAAAATTTTAACCAGCTCACCTGCTCACAAGACATAAATACCCCATGTAGGACTTGTGCTGTGCTATTATAGGTACTTCCTGTGGCGGTTTAGCATGCTGTGCTCCACTCTGGACTTCCTGACGGAGAGCTACTCCTGGCCGCTGCTCGTCTACATGCTTCTGATCTGCCTGTACCCCTTCACCTCCAGCTGTGCTCACACCTTTAGCACCATGTCGGCCGAGGCGCGTCACATCTGCTACTTCTTCGACTACGGAGCGCTCAGCCTGTACAGTCTCGGTATGCTCCAGTTCTCCTGGGTGATTCCATTCCTGTTTGTTTTGAGTAAATCTGGCCATTTAGGTACTGTTCACCCTATTGACCCATAGATAAACACATTATTATCATTACACAGCGGCCTTTTCTACCAAATTTCAACATCAATTAAGACTGATTTAGTCTAGCATAGCTAGACTTTTGACTACCAAGTAAACCTATGGTTTACGCTGCAGCTTTCATGCTAGACATTTTTTGACATTCTCAACATAAATGGTAAGAGACATTTCAAATTTTATTAAAAAGTGGCCTACAAACAAAACTCTTTAATATCTTGGAAAGATTTCATGCCGGTAACCTGACAAACTTGTCAAATTCACAAATTAGTTCTTCAAAAGCAGTTATATCAAGCAGGTAACTAGTAACACAACTTAGTTGCAGTTTGAAAATAGGTAGTGCAATGGTACTGCTTTTAATAAATTCATGAGAAAATGTAAGTATTGGTATTTATTTATAAGGGACAACCTTAATAAATAAAACAGACATTCCTGCAGTGTTATTTTAGTATTAATAATGGTACACATTATTTTGATAGTCCACTTTAGACATTCTACTAAGTAACTTTCTCTCATTAGATTATCAGTAGACTGTTAGGTTAGGGTTAGGGTTAGGTATTAGGGTTTGGGTTAGTAGAAAACGCTAACTTGTAGTTTCAAAGTTCATTTTAGTCAGTAGAATGTCTGTTGGGAGCATCAAAACAAAGTGTTTGCAGATATTAAGAAGTCTACTGTTACTCTAATGAGAGTTAGTTGACATGGAGTTGCAAAGTTACATATAGTTAAAATAAAGTGTTACCTTAATAATAAACTATTATAATATTTATTAATATTTTGCATTAGCTTTTATTTTAAAGGTGCGGTGTGTAAATTTTAGTGCCATCTAGCGGTGAGTTTGCAAATTGCAATATAGAGAAGCTACGGTGGCCAACACAGGACAAAAATGACGTCGTCTGAGACAGAAGAGAGAAGCCAGTCAAGCAGTGCATATACTGGGTGGGTGTGTGTGTGTGTGTGTGTGTATACATATATATAAATATATATATTTACACATACACACAGTGCTTAACATATTTAGACCACCACCCAGTGTAAGGTTTGTGCCACATCTGCTCTTTAGTCACATTAGTGTTTCTAATGCTAAAATATAATTATTGTTGGGATTTAATGGATTCAAAGATAGATCGCACAAAAGTTTAATCAAAAGCAAGTCTTTGGGAACAGCTAGAAACTATTTAAAAGTCAATAACAACAGAGACTTTGGAAAAGTACATACAAACAATGCCAGCAAGAATGCAAGCTGTTATCAAGGCCAAAGGAGGCCATACAAAATAAATATAAAATTATAATTTTTTTTGGTTATGATGTATGAATAAAGACTATTTAGTTGTTTCAGTTTGTTATTTGCCTAATAAATGTTTTGTCTTTATTATGACGTGGTCTAATAAATAATACTTTTTTTTTTTTTTTTTTCAGATTTAATTCAAGGACCGAAAAATAGTTTTTTAATAGTTTTAGTTAACAATAACAACACCGCCTTCCTGTACCTCAAACAATACAGCATAGTGCTAACATCAAGGTCATTTTTTTTTCTAGAGAATGCATGAACAGATAAAAAGTATATCTTGAATGCAAAGTAAGCTGTTTTGCATAAAAAAACATCTGTCAAATGCATAAATGTAAATGCATGACATTGTGAGATAAATGTGCCAGAACGCTGCTTGTCATTTGTTGTCCTTGACAGAATATAGAAATTCCTACACTGGGCCAGTAAAAGAAACACAATTCTGATGTAAAGCCATTGTCAAATTGTAGAAATTCACAGGGGCCGGCAGTAGAAATGAATCTTGGAGGGTTGATGTGAGGTTATGGAAAGCACAGTCTTTGGAGGAAATGAGCCGTCTAACACACTGCTGGCATTTTATTGTATGACTTCAAAGGAAAGAAAGTAAATGCTCTGGCTCCAGAGAAAAGCTTTAAAGTCTGCATTGATAAAGAGTGAAGGCTGAAGAACTACACGTATTGTTCGAGCCACTTAAGAAGCGTGAGCAAAATCGAAGCGCAATTTTAATATGCACGGAACACTTTACCTTATAGAGTGATTTATAAATGCACCTTTAAACATTTAAAGACTAATTTTCTTGATTAAAGATTGATTATTCTTTCAAATGGAAATCTAGTTTATACTTAGAAAAAAAGCATATTTCTGCAGTATTTCCATTCATTTGACTTCAGCCACAAAAGTCTGTTCTGGATGATGGTTTGGTCAGCTGTTCAATATCCTGTGTGTAGAGCAGTGAGTTTTTATTGCAAACTCCTGTAGTCTAATAAAAATATTATTCTTTCATTTGTGGAATCCACCTCCGGTCATGTTTTCCAGTTGTGGCAAAGACCTCTTTTACTGCCTTTGAGAAGCAGTATAGCTGTGTGTTTCCAGCAGCAGAGATCTAGCACAATAGCCAAGCATAACAAAAGAATAAATTCATTATTTTTATATTCTAACTATTCAGTATTTTTATACTTTTACTATTCTTTTTGTGCAGCATATGCCGTATACTGCCTGCTGTTTTTCTTAAAACTGTATGTGAAATATAATGCAGTATGCAAAGGTAAACATTTTAAACAGTATGATACCATGTTGTTGTCACATAACCATCACTGTGCTTTGTTGGAAATAACAGTTCAGTTACATTTTTAAGTTTGGGTAAACATTGTTTAGGCAGTTTATCCAGGTATATATGGAAAAAAAAATCACATAAGGGAGAGTGGGGTAAGATGAGCCAGTGAGTAAGTTGACCCACCCCCTGTATCTTGGTAACCATATACTTTATTGTTATGTGACCATATATTTTGGAACCAACCACCATAAAGCACTGAAGTTAAGTTAAATCTCTGAAGTATAGACTGGTATAATTTCAATGTAATATTATGCAACTGATTTAGTTTATCTTTTTTTTTTTTTTTTTCTTCGCGTTTATTTGATAGGAACAGTCTACAAGTACACCACCTCCTTCTCTGATATGAACCAGAAGATGCTTAATCATATAGATCTTTCCATCTGTAGTCTCTAATGGCCTAACACGGTCGACATCGCAGAAAAACTACTTTTGACTAAAATGTTTATTAGTTTCAGTGACATTTATTCATTCATTCTAATTTAGTTTTTATTTAATTTCACTCCACAAACTCTCTGTTTAGTTTGTTTTTAGGAAGGTTACAATTTTGGTGTTCAACACATTGTTGAACACCAAAAGATATTAAAATTTCAACTTCATTTGGTTGGTTTTATGTTGGTTAAGTTAGCTTTAAGAAAATAAATATGATTATTTGTAAAAGGAAATTTGATTATTAAATTGTTTTTTTTTAAAAAAAGGTAAATTATTTTTACAATTTCACATGGGTTTGATTCAGATTCAGTTAGATGGTCATTTTACACCGAGATGGTGCAACTTACTCACTGACTCTGATAAACTTACCCTTAACCTGGGGTAAACTGAGCCACAGGAACACTTTTTTTTTTTATATATATATATACAAGAAGCCATATTTTTAGAACCCTTTGTAATAGATGTATTCTGATCATTTAAAATGATAGGAAACAACCTGAAATTACTTTAGATACTTTCATTGTACTTCTGCCTCATTTTCCCTTATCTTGAGGACCACATAAGTAAAAATGGCTCATCGTACCCCACTCTCCCCTACTATGCACAGTATGCATACTACAACATACTTCATAAATAATTGAAGTACTTTGGTAATATGCCATTTCAAACATATCCATCCATACATGCACTAAAAATAATGTTGTTATAATGTTGTTTAAAGTCAGTTTTTTTTTCTTTTTTTTTTTTGGTCTCCAAATACCTTTTGGGACCAATTATGGAAATGTTTTGTTTATAGTTCCTTTGTTCAGATCTCAAACTGTTAACACATCTTCTTCATTTATACTAGATTCATAGAGTTCTGTTCTGAAGCTAAAAACTCAGAATGAAAGCATGCATTAATCTTCTTCAATAATATATTTTTTTGTTAAATAGAAATATTCTGATATGCGTATGTCTATGTTTTAAATATGCCATACTCTTTTTCAGGTTGCGGCATCACATACGGCTCGTACGTGATGCCCGACTCCTGGGTAAACAGTTGGCTTCACCAGCATTTTGTGACCATCGCCATCGGCAACTCGCTCTTTTGTACCAGCGTGTCCTGCTACTCCAGGTGAGAGTGCTTTTCAGGCTAATTAAGACTCATTTACTAAGTCTGTGATTACCGGAACTAATGCAGAGGTCATTTTACCCAGACTCAAAATAATAGGGAGTTAATTATGTAACTGAAGTCCTTCTCACACACAGACCTTTGTTTGTTCTGATCTTATGCCTGGTTGCACAAAAGGTTTCGGTCATTTTAATAAATTATTTACAGAAGAACTTAACTGGTTGTTGAATTAATTAGTTTCACTTAGGTAAGCACCACTCTCTCTCATATATAATATTAAACTTTGGCACATAACTCGTCACGCTCTGATGCCTCAAATCTTCCAGGTGTTGAGAAGTGGTGTGCAATTTTTCGACTTTTCTAAATGAGAGACTGTATGATGATTTAGATTTGGAGGATGATGAAAGGGAGACATATTTACAGAATAGTCATTTATATGTATTTATTTAAAACTAAAAAGCATTTAACTATAAATATAAATGTTTATATCCATACATCCACTAAAATTACTTAGTACTACATATGCCATTTTTTTATATTTTGTCAAGACAGAATATCATATAGACTTGTGGTTGGGCTTGTTTGGATTGCACCATTAACCAGCCACATGACAACAAGCATTAGCCATCATAGACATCATATTGAAATACCCTGACAACCGCACACAATGACCTTGCATTGTGGTTGAAACTTTTGCATGATCAAGCACTCTCATGTTCTTCATAAAATAGAAAATATCTGGGTATATATTATATTATATTGCATTATATTATAGTTAGTGCTGTCAAATCAATTAATCATGATTAATTACATCTAACACAAACGTTTGTAAATATGTATTATATAATGTGTGTGTTTTTAATGTTTTAAAAGAAGTGTCTTGTGCTCACCAAGGCTTCATTTATTTGATCCAAAATACAGCAAAAATAGTAATATTGTGAAATATTTTTACAATTTAAAATAACTGTTTTCTATTTTAATATATTTTAAAATGCAATTTATTTCTGTGTTGGAAAGGCTGAATTTTTAGCATCATTACTCCACTCTTCAGTGTCACATGATCCTTCAGAAATCATTCTAATATGCTGCTTTGCTGCTCAAGAAACATTTATTATTGTTATCAATGTTAAAAACAGTTGTGTACACTGTTTTTTTTTTTTCAGGATTATTTGATGAATAAAAAGTTCAGAAGTACAGCATTTATCTGAAATAGAAAGCTTTTGTAACATTATCACTACCGTTCAAAGGTTTTGGGTCAGTAAGAGTTTTTTTTTTTTTTTGGGAAAGAAATTAAATAAATTAATACTTTTATTCAGCAAGGATGCATTAAATTGATCAAAAGTGACGGTATAGACATTTATAATCTGTGTATGTGTATGAAATATACACATTACATTTAGTGTTGTCAAATCAAGTAATCATGATTAATTGTATCTAACATTAAAGTCTGTGTGTGTGTGTGTGTGTGTGTGTGTGTGTGTGTGTGTGTGTGTGTGTGTGTGTGTGTGTGTGTGTGTGTGTGTGTGTGTGAGTTGATATATATTTATATATATATATATATTTATATATATATATATAATATACACACACACACACACACAAACTTTTATGCTAGATGCAATTAATTGCGATTACTCTGTTTGACCATATATTATATTACATTATATTATATTATATTTAGTGCTGTCAAATCGAATAATCACGATCTAACACAAGTTTGTAAATATGTAATATGTGTGTGTGTGTATGTTTGTGTGTAATGTGTATATATATATATATATAACTTTTATGTGAGATGCAGTTAATTACAATTACTCGATTTGACAGCATTAATTATATTTTTATTTAAAACATTTGCTATTCATACTATTTAAAAACAAACAAACAAACAAAACACATTTAACTATGAACACATATTACCTATAATAAAACATTTTCAGTGAGGGTGCATTTTCCTCTGTCTTTTGTAACAGGTTTGTAGAGTTGCAGTTCCCACACAAAAGTAAAATCTTGAGAACGGCCGCATTTGTTGTCCCCTTCCTCTTTGATAGTGTCCCACTGTTTTACCGAGTAAGTATGGTAGCACATGTAAATGAAGTACTTAAGCAAAACTTGCGTATGTAACACTGCAGATATGAATGCTCTTTTTATGGATGTCAGTGTGTGTCTCTCTCCATGTGTGTCTATAGCTGCTGTCGTGCTGTTGGGGGAGCTGCAGTCCCAGCGAAGCTCTGGCCAGCCACTCTTACCATCTGTTCTTTGCGTTTCTCACATGCTTCCTGTTTGCATCTCACCTGCCCGAGAGACTGGCCCCTGGACGCTTCGACTACATCGGTACCTCATTTTTAAAGATTTTATGTTTGTCTTTGATTTGTTTTCAATGGTTATAGAGGTTCACACAGGTGTCGCATGGTTCTTTTAACTAGTTTTTCACTCACTCTCCTCCAAGGTCACAGTCACCAGCTCTTTCACATATGTGCGGTCGTGGGCACCCATTTCCAGCTGGAGGCAGTGTTGACAGACATGACGTCTCGCAAAGTGTGGCTGATGTCCCACTCCGCTTTACCTTCCTTTCTAGGTACCGTGGGGGCTCTCACAATGGGTGTCCTGCTCAACCTGGGCATCATCGGCATCTTTAGCGCCGGTTTACCACGAACACCTCGCCAAAGCACTTCGGCCTCTAGCGGTGCCCACCCTCATCAGGAGTAACAAGCTTTCTTGACCACTCCACACCTCACTGTGCACCTTTCCAGACGATTTTACGAAGATTTCACTAGCGCACTTTCACTGATATAAAAGCCTCTAGCATTGATACTTTTGTACTAAAAAGCTAAATGTTTATGCTATTTGAGATCATATATTCTAGTTTCCTTTTATACTTAAGGTTTATTATGCCAGCCGAAAACCCTGATGATAATCGCGACCTTTCAGGTGTTATTTAACCATTGTGCCTTTGATTTTAATCTTTAGATATCGACATGAAAGGTCGAGGGTTGAATGACGCTAATGTTGACTTTTACAGGTTAGATTTTAACATAGTTTAAGGGTTTTTATATAACAGAATATGATGTTTGCATCAAACGATTAATCGCGATTAATCGCATCCAAAATAAAAGTTTGTGTTTGCATGTGTGTGTACTGAGTATTGGGCTACTTTTACACTGTTGCTGCGGGTTGTTTTTCATGTCCGCGGGTTCAAGTGACCCCAAATAACATGACATTTAGCCTCTGGAATGCGACTTTTACATGGGGAGCCCAGCCAAAAATGCGGATTTTACCCTCCGGAACGCAATTTTTACACTCGTGAAATGTGATTGGGCTAGTTTTGAGTAGCAATCGGGTGGGTTTTCTTGTGAAAACCTGGCAACCCTGATTTATATATACATAATACATATACACTGTATACACACATATATTATGCAAACACAAACTTTTATTTTGGATGTGATTAATCACGATTAATCGTTTGACAGCACTATTACATATTAATGTTATCATAGCTTTAACTGGAAAATGATAATAGCATTAATCAGGGATTTTATATTTGCATTAATATCATCATGAATAACACCATTAATCCAATTTTATGATGTGTGCATATCAAAATATACAATGGTTGAAAATTATGGGGAATAATTTGCTGGTGTATTGGTGAAATTTTGCCCCTTTATATACTTATATTTGTAATGTCCCTTTATTATCAATGGCAAATTATTTGGATTTACTGGAACGCCTTATAGGTACAGTAACATGAATTAATTGAGGGGGAAAAGGGCTATATTTCTAGAAAAAAAAAAAAAAAAATCTGTTTTGTATCTTGAAGGATAAATTGTACCGTTTAGCTCATCTAAGCATCATTCTCCTACTAAACTGCATCTCATGGGAATATGGGGCTGCACTGGAGTCCTTCACTGTCGTTTAGATGTTTCTAGACATCTAGTGAACAGTTTTGAGGTATATGTCATTCTCTGCATCAGGTCACATTTCTGTGGTATTGTTTTGTTCATTGCAGGTTTATGGCATACAATACAGAGTGTTTTATATTGAAGCACGAAGCTTTTGGTTTTATATTTAATTGCATTTTGTCAGTGCACTTGATGATTTTGTATTCCGGTGCAATGTAGTGCGTAACTCAAAATAGTTTCTTTGCTCATGCGACACTAGTTACGTTTTGTTCTTAAACTAGAAATCAAAGCTAATCATTGTGTTTGCCCAAGCTGTTAACCTCCATCTCTCATTTTGTCCTTCAGCAGAATACTGCACTTGTTTTGTCTGGCCGAACGGTGCAGGACAGGTACGTTCAGCAGTAGGCTTGTAATTTAGTGCAATTAATGCTGCATAAAGGAACAAATTTTAGCGGAACCTTTTCTAACAAGCTTTTAAGGTCTGTCACATGGTGGTAATGATATTTTAATGGCCGTTTATGAAAGGGATCTTGGGTTAAAAAGGAAAAGTAGGTGTTTCAGTGGTTAGTGGCGGAAGGGTTCTGCATTTCTCCAAAGGCCTATTTGTAGTTCGACGGCAGACATTCTCGCTCACTGTGTGGTTTAAGTAGGTGTCTGTTTTTCTGCTCAAAGAGGTTTAGATGTGAATGTGACTGGTGACAGTAGTATTTTGTGCACTAGAGTTAAATGAAATGTAAAAGGTTTTGGCATCCCAATCCCTGTGAGTTTGTTGGCCCTAATGAATGTATTGCAGTTTTGAAAACTGTTCTTAAAGACCCATTTGATGTTACAATGTAGCATTTAAAATTGCCAAGGAAATTAAAATTATATATAGTAATTTAATTTTTTTTTTAAATGTTCCAGAAATGTTTTGTTTTTTTTACTATAATGCTTCCCTTTAAATCTGAGAATTAAAATATGCAATCATTATTGCAATGCCTTTTATTTTCCATTGTCATTTTTGAAATATTTTTGTAACAAATGTGAAAAATATGAAAGTGCTTAGAATTAAACTGACTCATTTATCATTACAGTGTTTGTCCAGTGGTATCATTGAATACAGAGCGATTACACAAATAGCATTATTGGCTTACCACAAAACTCTATAAGCCAGTTCTATTCTTGTAATTCTACTGTATAACAGATATTTTTTAATAGAGTGTTTGTTTGCAGTATCATGATGATTTGTGAATCATCATCCCCCTGATTGGAAGCATTTTTGGATTTCCTTCAATAACCCTCGATCCACTTTATAGAGATTTTAATACCGGTATCTCTGCCTTCCAATACTCATACACATTTTTTTTTCTATTTTTTTTTTGTGTAACTCTATGTAAAAAGTACAATATTAAGTATTTAACTTTTTTTTCTCATTTTGTGTGATTACATAGTTTTTATTACCTCATATTTATAATCTAATTATTAATTAAATAATAAATAAATTGTAAAATAAAACAAAATAAATTCTACCATGGAAGTTTCACTTTTCACACAGCAGGACTTTTGAATACTCGATTGTTATTGGCTGCAAGATGTGGCGTGTATTAAAACCATAAAACCATTGAATGCAGGAAGTTCCAGTCAGTTTAAGCACTGTTCTATATTAATGCGCTGCTCGTTGAACGGCTGAGGAGCGGAAAAAATGGTCAACGCTGCCCCGCTAAGTTACTTTTATTAATAAAATAGCGTTGCTACTGAATCGCTACATTTTATTTCTCAGTAACGACGGGTAACATCGCTGTTTTTTAAGTATTTAAACTCGCAGCTCCATTGTTATCATACAGAGATGCTGCAAAGATGGAGGTAATTCACACACGCAGGTAATTCACATCACATAATCATTTCAAATAAATGCTAATTCATTAAAATAAATTCAAATAAATGCTATAATTCAAATTCATTCAAATAAATGTAATCTTACCGCACTACTTTATCTTCAAAGTAGCAGAATGCTAGATCTAACAAGCCATAACTGACGAAAATAACCGTCAATTTTACACTTGTTTATTTTTCTCCTCGTCGTGCATTAAAATGTTTTAATGCACAGCTAGCCGTGGTTTATCCCTTACATGTACACAAAGACTATAGAATAACAACTTAAAGGGACTTTGATGTAGGAAATCCCAGGGAGGAAATAAATCTCTAGATATGTTCTGAAATATTTTATCTGCTAGATATTATATCTCTTTCTTTATATATAATATATAGGCTGATGAGAAAAATCAAATTATAAAATTAATGAATATAGTTCCGGTCCTGTATGCCGTTTGGTCAAAACATTGTTTCAGGTAAACAAAATCTATGACTTCAGAAGACTTTGAAGATTGATTATTTTTATGATTGAATGTGATTTTATTCTGTTTAAAGCTTGACAACCATCACTGTCCACATATTTGAAAACATCTGTATGAACATTTCTCTTTTGATTTTCTCCATTGAAAATAGCGTTAGACATGAGGGTGAGTAAAAAAAAAAAAAATAATAATTTTTTGTTGAACTGTCCCTTTAATTGTGCATTACAAGTCATTTTAGTGTCTGAAGCAGGAATACACAGACTGCCTGGAAAAGGGGTGAAATGGAATAGTGGTCCAGACACAAATGACCCGTGAGAATTGAGTTTAGGCACCGCAGAGGCAGCGATACCATTACCCAGAATGCATTACAGTTCTAAGCTGAGACTTCAGGCAAAATAAATGTGTGGAAGCGATAGTAGGCCTATGTTGTCCCCTTAATACAGATATACTGTATGTGTTTTAAGTGTTTGGCTTCCTTACTAAAGGACCCAGATATTTGTTCCACACAGCAATCGTGAATAGCTGATTTGTTGTCAAATGTTTACAGATGCCGCGTTTTAGTTTACTAACTGAGACTATGAAACGATTGCCTTTTTTCAGGCTATGGTACAGTATGTTCATGGATGTATCAGTGTTGTAATCTGTATTAGCACTGAGGTTTCAACTTCACCCCCATCTGTCACCTTCTTCCAGCATCTCTTCTGTCCATCTGTTGGTTTCTGTAAAGGTCCTCTTTATCTCTCATCACCTCTGCCATGTTATCTGCACTCTCAATTATGTCAGAAAATCTGACCTTTTATACAAAGGATCAGTGTCACAATAAGGTCCCATTTGATATGATACAATATGATGTTGATATGAAATCGCAATTGCGTGTTACAAAGCCAAAATTGCGAGATATATACTCCCAATTCTGAGAAGTCATATCTCACAATTCGGACTTTATCTCACAGTTCTGAGTTTATATTTCACAATTCTGACTTTATATCTCGCAATTCTGACTTTATATCTCGCAATTGTAACTTTATATCTCGCAATACTGACTTTATAACGCGCAATTGTGAGTTTATAATGCACAATTGTGAGTTTATATCTCACAATTCTGACTTTATCTCACAGTTCTGAGTTTATATTTCACAATTCTGACTTTATATCTCGCAATTGTAACTTTATATCTCACAATTCTGACTTTATATCTCGCAATTGTAACTATATCTCGCAATTCTGACTTTATAAATTGCAATTGTGAGTTTATGACACACAATTGTAAGTTTATAATGCACAATTGTGAGTTTATATCTCACAATTCTGACTTTATAACATGCAATTGCAACTTTATATGACAATTCTTACTTTATAACTCACATCGCGAGTTTATATCACGCAATTCTGAGAAAAAGGCAGAATTTCCTTTTCTATTTTTTATTCAGTAGCTAATTAGCTTTGTAGTAAACAAGCTTCCATATTTAATCCATTAGCTAACATGAACTAACAATAGATTTTTTAAAAAAGCATTTATTAATCTTAATGTTAGTAAAAATCTCATTATTCATATTAGATCACAGTGCATTAACAATTGTTCACAAATACAACTTTGGATTTTAAAATTGTATTAGTAAATGTTGAAATTACCATTGACTAATACTAATAAATGTTGTAGAAGTATTGTGAATAGTAAATTTAATTTAAATTAAGCATTATGATCCAAAACACTTTGTGGTAGAAATTCAATATTGATATGACCTGGAAGTAGTGAAGATGAAATTAAAATATAATCAATTCTTGAGAATGATTTGTGATTTAGGGGAAAATAGGTATAATCCTTAGCTGTTGGATTATATATTTGCCAAGCATTACACACATCTAAATATATATTTTAATTTCATCTTCACTACTTCCAGGTCTTATCAATATTGAATTTCTACCGCAAATTGTTTCAGATCATAATGCTATATTAGCACATTTTTAGATAAATACGTCCTGTAAACCATCCAGATGGAGATTTAATATGTTTTTGCTGCAAAATTAAGACTTTCTTACACAACTGACAGCATGATTGAATTTATCAGTTTGAACCAGGACTCAGTTTCCAGTCAAGAAATGTTATGGGCATCCATCAAAGGTTTTTTAAGGAACAGTTCTATCTCCTTTTCCACTGGACTTAAAAAGAACAATCTTGAACAACTATCAGTATTAGAGAGAAGATGTGGGGAACTAGAAAGGGAATTGTGGCATCAATTTTCCAATGACACTCAACAAAAATTAAATGTTGAAAGGGCTGCTCTTAATGATCTACTTCAAAGAAGAGTAGAATATTTAATGCACATTACAAAACATAAATATTACATAGATGGAAGCAGACCAAGCCGAAACTTCGCGCTTACCTTGAAAAAACATGAGCGACGTTTTAACATCTAGGCAATCAAAAGTTCAAAAAGTTGTCTCACTTCACAAATTTTGGCTAGCTGCCATGACTGCTGCAAAGAAACTGCTTGTTCAACGTTGGAAACCACTTCATGACATTTTCTCTAAGCACTGGCTGCATTCTTTACTGAAGATACTATATCTGGAACTGTCATCTGCACGGACTAATCGCGCTAAACCTGTATCTTTGTCAAGGTGGAAGAATTGGATATCTACAGTTAAAGAAATTTTAGATACTTAATCTGCAGCTACTGCTGTTGTTATAATCATTGTTACTATTTTAGATATTTTTTTATTTATTTACTTATTTTTTTATTATTATTATTTTTTTTTAAAATTCCATTTTATTTATATAAATATATGTATGTTTTTCGGTCTGTCTTGTTTCTATCTTGTATTATGTTTATCCGTCCAAGTCCTGAGTGCATCGGGTTGGGTGACGGAATGGGGGAGGGTATAGGGGTAAAAGTGGTCTAATAAGTTTTCTTTCTAGTATTGCAAAATGTTCTTTATGCTTTCTCAAAAAAAAAAAAAAAACACTGAATTGCAGCTATAACAGCCTCAATTTTTCTGGGAAGGCTTTCCACAAGGTTTAGGAGTGTGTTTATGGGAATTTTTGACCATTCTTCTAGAGGCGTATTTGTGAGGTCAGGCAGTGATGTTGGCGAGAAGGCCTGGCTCACAGTCTCCGCTCTAATTCATCCCAAAGGTGTTCTTTCGGGTTGAGGTCAGGACTCTGTGCAGCCAGTCAAGTTCCTCCACACCAAACTTGCTTTGGACCTTGCTTTGTGCACTGGTGCACAGTCATGTTGCAACACGAAGGCGCCATCCCCAAACTGTTCCCACAAATTTGGGAGCATGAAATTGTCCAAAATGTTTTGGTTTGCTGAAGCATTAAGAGTTCCTTTCACTGGAACTAAGGGGCCAAGCAAAAACCCTGGAAAAAAAAAAAACCCATACCTCCACCAAACTTTACACTTGGCACAATGCAGTCAGGCAAGTACCGTTCTCCTGACAACCACCAAACCCAGACTCGTCCATCGGATTGCCAGACAGAGAAGCATGATTCATCACTCCAGAGAACACGTCTCCACTGCTCTAGAGTCCAGTGTCGGCGTGCTTTACTCCACTGCATCCGATGCTTTGCATTGCACTTGGTGATGTAAGGCTTGGATGCAGCTGCTCACACATTCCATGAAGCTCTCTACGCACTGTTCTTGAGCTCATCTGAAGGCCACATGAAGTTTGGAGGTCTGTAGCTATTGACTCTGCAGAAAGTTGGCGACTTCTGCGCACTGTGAGCAGACCCTGCTCTGTGATTTTATGTGACCTACCACTTCTTGGCTGAGTTGCTGTTGTTCTCAACTGCTTCCACTTTGTTATGATACCACTAACGTTAACAGTGGAATATTTAGTAGTGAGGAAATTTCACGAATGGACGTATTGCACAGGTGGCAACCTATCACAGTACTACGCTTGAATTCACTGAGCTCCTGAGAGCGACCCATTCTTTCACAAATGTTTGTAGAAGCAGCTCTGCATGCTTAAGTGCTTGATTTTATACACCTGTGGCCATGAAGGTGATTGGAACACCTGAATTCAATGATTTGAAGGGGTGTCCCCATACTTTTGGCAATATAGTGTGGCATTGTACTTGTCAATCAAAAGAGCACAATACGAATATTATGCAGCAATAATGTGTGAAAAGAAACAATGAGATTCAAAAAGCTGCCAAAAAGATTGAATAAAATCATGTTTAATACAGCTACTGTACATTGTCCATCAACAAAATCAAAAACAAAGTCTATCCAAATTGTTATATTTATTTGTACAATGAAACAAATGATAGTGTGGCTGTCAGGTGCTGATGCTCTGTGACTGTTACTGATGTTAAAGGAATATTTATCTTGACTTAATCCTTTGAAAAAGTACTGTGTTCTGATTCCCATGTGTAAACCCACGTGTTTAATAACCAGACATTGAAGACCTGTATTTGTAAAATATTTTGTCTTTAAAACACTAGGTAAGATTATAGTTTAATAAAAATAGAAAAATCAATAAGAGAAAAGAATGTAATTCAGTCACTAGATTATGTACAAGAGGCACAGCCAGTACGTAAAAACACCCATTTAAAGAAATAATAAAATGGTAAACCGTGACCACTGCAGCTTAACATGCTGTATGATAAATTAACATTTGATTGATTGATTGATTGATTGATCTCTGCCCTTGCACCTGTAGTAGTTCGAAATTGCATACTAGCATACTGCTCTTATGGTTTCTGCAGTATGTGGCTCTATAGTGGTTGGTCACATGGCAATTACAGCTCAAACTACAAGGCCATAACTGAAAGCACATGAGCAAAAATGGCATCATGCATGTTTTGTACTTACAGGCCTGCATGCGCTGGCTGAGCCATTGAGATGAATGGGAATGCTCATGGAAAACAGGTGTTACAGGTATTATAAAATTAATTGGAATAGAGCTCTAAGCAACATTTTAACACAAAATGGGATTACAAATAGTAACTGGTTTTCAATTAAGGCAAGATACTACAGGCAAAACCAGTGGTTTTCCAGCCACTGGTCAATTTTAACACAATCTCATGGCAATTTGTAACCATTTTTACATTTTGGCAAATATGTGGCTAATTTGTATGAATTTGTACAATCTCATGTTTTGTACGATCTACTTACACCCCAGTGGTGACTGGGTTTAAGGTTGGGGTTAAAGGAGTATCTTCATGCTTACTTTTTATTAAAAATCGTAAGTTTTCGTATGATTCACATCATACAAATTCATATGAAATCACCACCTTGTAAAATAGTTATGTTTTCCTGTGAAATTTTGGGCTATTTTGTTTCCATAACTTGTCATCTTCAGATAAGTAAAAAGAACATCCAAAATATACATTTAAGGATTTATTTTTATTATACTTTATTTATTTGTGCCTTTAGATTTTAATTACAAGAAATTTCGTAAGATCTCCATTTCCATTGCACTGCATACACCAAACTGAGAATAAGAACCATTTCAGAATGGTTTGTTCATTTGTTCAATCATTTTTTTGACAGTAGTTTCTGATTTATGGAGTTATTCAAGAGATATCCAAAATCCACACTGTAAAACCTTTGGGCCCTATCATACACCCGCAATGCGATGCAAGTGTTTTTTGCTAGTTTCAGTGCAATGCAGTTATCATTTTTACATCCTAAGGCACGTTGTTTAAGTAAATGATTTGCACCCATTTGTGGTCTGAAAACGAGGTGTGCTCAGGCGCATTGTTGGCGCGTTACTATTTTGAAGCAACTGAAAATGACTGCGCCATTGACCAACTGAAACCTGGTCTAAAACAATATTTGTTTTGTTATTTAAAGAGCGCGTTAGTAATGTGCGCCTATATGCAGGTGCACAACGTGCGTACATTCTGCTTATTACACACGCAAGGATGCGGAGCAGCATACAAACATGCCAAATATTAAAAATAAAAGGATTACAATGTAAAAGATTATTATTGTGTGCATAAAGATAAAAATGCTTTGGTGGAATCCGTCTTGTCCTGTAGATGGTCTGCTCGCGTGCTTTAACCTCGTGCACGAGCAGATCCTTTCCCTTGCTAGAGAAGCATTCCATTTTTCCACTTGCAAATTCCGCCATTTAAATAGCAATTCCATGCGTGAGTGCAACTGGCTTTTAAAGGGAATGGGAGATGAGACTCTGATTGGTTTATTGCACGTCACGCCCAAAACACACCCATGACTCATTAAGAGAATAGAGACAACCCTTTAAGACCATGTGCCAGGCCTGCCGACCATTTTTCCTGTCCTTCAACTAGCAAAAGTAGATTCGCACACACCCCAAGTGCCCATGCGCTTAGATCGTTAAAATAGGGCTCTTTAACTCTAATGTGAACAAAATTTAATTATTTTGAAAAATTGGCTTTATCAAAAGTTCATATTTCTGTTCTGGAAAGCATAACAGTTCATAAAACTGATAATACAAAACAATTGTCTCAGGGTATGTTTACAGAATAATGATGTACTTAAAAGTTTTTCCTTTGGTTTTTTCGTGTACAGACGACATCATTGTCAAAACGATCCTTGTTCACAAGGATCTTCGAAAACCACTAAAAACGCTGTATCTTGCTGCCAGGCCAGTAGTTGGCGGTCACTTTGTAAAGAAACACTACACTCCTATAGACTGACGGTATCGTTTTCAAAAGCTTGCGTCTTCAGACCGCCAAAATGTCATTGTTGCGTGGGGAAGAATGGTGATATCTATTGTTTACAATTGCCATATTCACCTGTAGTGTCTTGCCTTAAGCATGCAATTCATGTGACAAACTACTGCTTGAAAAGTTTACCGTTCCATACTACATACCGTTTCAATTTAAAAAATAGTATGCCGTATGTTAGTACCCCATTCCTTACACAGCCCATGTGTTTCCACTGTCGTGTAGTTGCTGGCCTTGCTGATGCTTCTAATTTAGGAAATAAAGCAGAACCCAGGAGCCATAGCAGGAGGTTGCTGTTAAACATTGAGAGATGTACAATACATGCATGTGAAGATCACTTGTAACATGTAATATATTCATAATTGCAAGACATTGAAAAGAAATGCGGTCAGCTTGGCACAACTTGTAAATCAACAACTAAAGAGTCTTTGTGTTGGTTAAAGGTGAAGTATATAATGTATATGCCATTAGAGCAACAAATTCTAAAAAACAATGAACAGGAGTTAGAATAATTCTGTAATACAGGCCCCGGTTTCCACACTTCCCATCTCCCATTGGTCAGACAAAACAGCAAGTCCCTCCCCCAAGCTCACACCATTGGTTGAGGCACTGTTGTTAGGTCAGGCTGGGCGGAATGCTCAAATAAACAGAGCCACATTTTTTACATTTATTGGAGAAATCAACCTACAATGTCTCTGAATATTAATATGGATAGGGGAAAAAATTACACACTTCACCTTTAATGAACTTTAATTACAAGGCCTTGACATCAGCATCCTCATATAGAAAATCCAGTGTCCCTTCAGGGTTGAGTCATGAGCAATTTCCACTAATGCATGTTCAAAGTATCCACTGTCCTTTTACTCAGTCCATTTCAAATTTAAACACATGGGCACAATCTTACACATCAACAAACACCGCAAAATGTTCATACTGCACATCTGAGACAGTTTGTGAATTATGTCTGTCCATAACCCACCAATGCCTTTACTTCTCAGCCCAAACAACCTGCTATCAGAAGCATGTCTTTTCCATGCAGGGCCGACAATGTGCTGCTACTCCAGGATGTCCAGATAGACAGGCGGGTTCTTGACGAGGGCCACGAGGCGGTTGTAGATGTCCTTGATGACGAGCCTCTGCTGCGGTTCTCTCTGCCAGCAGCCCTGCATGAGGAGATGCACTTCCTTCGGGCAGGTACGTGGCCTTTCAAGCTCTCGTCCCTGCGTGATGCACTCAATGGCCTGGAAAGAGGGGAAATATTTCATATTTACAGTGAGATAGTGGTTGTAGTGGTACTTTAAATAATAAAAAAAATAAAATAATGACTTATGAATAAAGATGTTTAATATATTTAATTTTAACCACTGTAGACATTGACTTTAATTACATCATATTTTATATATATATATATATATATATATATATATATATATATATATATATATATATATATATATATATATATATATATATATATATATATAATATTAGTGCAAAAAATAATCATTCATGAATTCGTGATTTTGATGTTGCTTATATATTTGGATATAATGAGAGAGAATGTTCTGTGCAAAATCAATTATACTGTATATATAATTATACATTTTGGAATTTTTTCAAAGGGGTCAAAGCAGACACTGAAAAGTAATTATTAATAATTAATCATTTTATACATACAGTATAACTAAAATGTTACAATTATAATTTGATTATTATTTTAATGTATTTTATGACCCCTTTAAAAGCATGTGTGTGTCCTTTTAAAGGGGTCATAGCATATGTTTAAATATAATTATGAAAAATGTTAATATTTTTAAATTATTTATTATTTAGTTTTTGTTTTTTTATTTCCTGAGGACACCTATAGAAGGTCAGTTGTTGTTGTTTTGTTTTTTTTATTATTGTTTAAAACTATTTTCTACCATCTCTCTGACCTTTTGAATTAAACTTTCCTTTTTTGCAGCTTTGCCTTTAAGATTCGTACAGAAACATTCTCTTCATATATAGAATATAGAGATTGTTGACATGTAAATGTGGGCAGTCATGTAATTATGTACAGTATTCAGATGTTCAGAACGAGCCGTTTTTGTACACTGTAAAAAGTATTACGTTATATATACTCCACAAAATTTTGGCAACAGAATACAAGCAATATTATTAAATTCAACAAATAGAATTGAGTTTGAATTAATCAAATGAATTCCTTAAATGTCAAGCATTTAAAATAAGTAAAATTTAAGTGAAATTTAAACAAAAATATCTGAATAACAGACAGATGTCAACTCTTTATTATTATTTTTTTTTTTTGCCAACTTTGAAGACACCTGATGATAACAAGCAGAACCACTGAAGGAATGAGAAACACAAGTATTAACAAAGATTTAGATGTTTATTTTATTGAAAATGTTTGGTTGCCATTATGGTGATCAGTGTTTAATTTAGTTGGCCAGTTTGACTCTTTGCTTTTTATGTCAGTTTGTGGTTTTTGTAATGGTGTTTGCTAATTCTACACATTTTAAATGGTCGACTTTTTCAGGAATTCATTTCGTTCATTCTAACTCAATTCATATATGTTGAATTTAATTAATAATATTGCTTGTAATCTGTTGCCACAATTTTATTGAGTAGATAGAGTGTATTACTTTTTACAGTGTGTCAATAAACACTCTTTTATTTAGTGTGGAGGATTTTTGCATTCTGAAAATTACAGTATGTTTTTGTAGTACATTATATACACATATTTTATTATACTCTTTTTTTCACATATACTATTTTCTACAGGCAGCAGCTGCTGGTAAAAAATCACTTTGTTCTCTCCATGGCTATTCCTAGTGGCTATTTAAAACGCCAGTGACTTCAAGCCCTTCAAGCATTGCCTCTTAATCAAATAAGGTGAAGAGACTGTCAGCACCACAGAACATCATTCTGAAATGGGCTTTCAATCACTGCAATAAATTAACAAAAATTCACATTGACCCCTCTGAAAGTCTGGCACCCTCTTTCCTCGCAGATGGAGTCACGAACGATCCGTCTCTGTCCTGTACAATTAGGCTCCTGATAATTAGCTGTGTCCATCATGGCTCGGGAAGGATTAGGTTAACAAGGTTAAACAACGTCGGCCCAAGGCGAAGATGAGGTTTAATCGGATTAAAATCGAGTTGGCGGGAAAGTGATCTACCTCTCTGTTGAAAGAAGAGAGGCCTCTCCAGCATAATAGTGCAGTTGTGGTCACACCAGGGTCCACTTTTTGGTGCCTAATCTGAAAGGTCTGGATCACTCTGGAACCGAAAAATCTATTGATCTGCTCGTTCATAAGTGCTTAAGAGCACAGTCTGATCCAGTCCAAAATGGATGTTCACATCACGATGAAGGTTGGGAATAGCTCTGTCTGTTTGCTTTAGCTCACTGACCAGCACTGATGCCTTTAGACAGTCTAAATCACTGCTGTCATTGCTGGTAAACATTACAGGAGTCATTTACTGCCAAATGAAAATTCATTTACTTGCCTTTTTTTTTTCTTCAGTGAAACATTTAAGGAGATATTTTGCAGAATGTTAAAGTTGAAAAAAGTCTTATGTATTCTATATAAAAGAGCATTACTATAAATAAATATGCTGTTTTCCATTACATTTGGTGGTTCCATGCTGACTAGCTTTTTATATGACAAAAATGTATATAGAAATACAGATATGTATACAGTTTTGTTTATACTACTGTTCAAAAGATTTTTAAATGTTTTTGAAAGAAGTCTCTTGTGCTGCTCACAAAGGCTGCATTATTTCAAAAACACAATAAAAACAGTAATATTGTGAAATATTATTACAGTTCAAAATAGCTGTTTTCTATTGTAATATATTTTAAAATGTAATTTATTTCTGTGATGCAAAGCTGAATTTTCAGCATCATTACTCCAAGCTTCAGTGTCACATGATCCTTCAGAAATCATTATAATTTGAAGAAATATTTCTTGTTATTATTATTATCAATGTCAAAAACGGTAATTGCTGCTTAATATTTTGTGGAAACAGTGATACATTTTTTTCAGGGTTCTTGATGAATGTAAATTTCAACAGCCTTTATTTGAAATAGAAATCTTTTGTAACCATATAAATGTCACTTTTGGTAATTTTAATGCATCCTTGTTGCATGAAACTCAAAAAAAAAAAAAAAAATCTTTTGAATGGTTGTGTAACTTTGATTGAAAAATTAAATATGCAAAAATAGTATTGTTTACTATTTTTGTCCCTAAAAATGCTTCAAGAATCATTAATGAGATCAGTTGGAACCACAATTGTTACATTTCTGATTTCCATCCATATACAGGAACGACTTGAGGGTAAATGATGACAGAATTGTAAATTTTAGGTAAACTTTACCTTTAAAATCGGTATGTTTTGTGGTTGTTGTTTTATTAAACACTTAACAATGAGTCTGGCATTTAAAAAGGAACAATTGCACAGCCATGAATGGTTGACACTAACTTTGAGCATTAAATGTGGACTGTACCTCACTGTTGGATAGCTGATACCATGGTTGTTTGCCGTAGGTGAAGATTTCCCAAAGGACCACTCCAAAGCTCCAAATATCACTCTCTGTGGTGAACTTCCTGTACATTATGCTTTCTGGCGGCATCCAGCGAATGGGCAGCATCGTCCTCCCACCGACCTGATGACGTGAATGAGAACAAATTACAACCAAACATCTATCCTGTGGGTAAATATACAAAAACCTATAAAGGAAAGAAAGGTAAAATCACAATCTCTTTAGTGTCTCAAATGATTCTCCCAGAATTTACTGAAATGGAGAAGTCTCCAGTTTCTCAAATTGTACTCAAATTTGCACAGACAACCAAAGTTATTAGAGATCTCAATATGAACACAAATATTTCCCATCAAAGACCAATGATCTGTCACTTTTGTCAGTTTTTGGAGTAACTGAAATGACGTGTTTTACCCTGTAGTAATCAGTGCTGTAAATGTCTCTTGACATCCCGAAATCCCCGATCTTCACCACCAACCCTTCTCCAACCAAACAGTTCCTGGTGGCCAGATCTCTGTGGACAAAATGAAGGGAAGCGAGGTACACCATGCCCGAGGCAATCTGAGCTGCGATCTGGAGCATCTGAGGAAGGGTCAGCTGACCCATCGGAGGAACCTTCATCTCATCCAATATACGAGCATCTGGACCGTGAGCCCTGTACAAACACAACACACTTAATTTAACAGATGCTTAAAAAACATTTACCTGAGAAAAGAGATTTTGGATGTGTTCAGAATGGCATGCTAGCATACTACTTGAACTGTTTTTGCAGTATGTGCATTTAATGTGAATTTTCTGTATGCATAGATTACCCTACTAAATTGTTCTAGATGTTTAGTATGCATTCATAGCATACTACACTCGCCAGAAGAGTGTTTGCGCAGTGATGCCATAGAAGAACCATTTTTGGTTCCACAAAGAACCTTTCAGTGAGTAGTTCTTAGTGTGAAGAACACTTTAACAATCTAAGGAACCTTTTTCCACAATAAAGAACCTTTTGTGGAATGGAAAGGTTTTATGGATGTTAAAGGTTCTTCATGGAATCAAATGCCAGTAACGAACCTTTATAAGAGTGTGTGGAATACTGTATCCCACAATGCAATGCTCTCTACTTGATTCTCCACAGAGTTCTGCAGGTATTACATATTTTTGCAGAGCAGGCAAGTTAGCGTGACCCTGGTTCCTCAACAAAAAGGCTGAAGGATTTATTTATTATTATTTTTTTTTTCATTGGCTTTTGGATTATTGCAAAAAATAAGCTCTGTGACCAACAAAAGTTTGTTTTTCATCAAGATAATTTTCACAAATTTTACGAATTTAGAAGCTTAAATACAATTGGCCAAGGGCGTAGATTTGGTTTCAACATTGGGGGGGTTGAACGTATGTTGCCTGTTTGTTTTTTTGTTTTTTTTTTAATATTAAAAAATAATAATCTGTTTTATGTGTAGTGTTATTGGATAATCTATCTATCTATCTATCTATCTATCTATCTATCTATCTATCTATCTATCTATCTATCTATCTATCTATCTATCTATCTATCTATCTATCTATCAGAACTTTATGAAATGTATGTATAATCATTCATCAAATTCTAACATAACGGTGATTCTAAAAAGAAAGAAATTATGTTAAATATTGAAACCGCCAGTAGGTGGCAGCGATTCGCTTTTTTATTGAGTGAGTGAGTCACTTAAATCGTTCATTCAGCCAATTCGTTCAAAAGTCGAGCAAACAAAACAGACGGCTGTTTTGGTAACTGGTTACAGTTACACTGATAGTTATGGCTACATTGTAATGGATTAGCTAGCTAAAATATGAGTGTATTACACAACATTCTCATACCTCCTTCTCAGTACATGCTTTATTCTTTTTAACGGACCAGTGGTTTAATATAGCTTTCTGGGCAGCGGTTCTCTTCATTTTTGGTGCTACCCGCGCTGTCTCATTCAAACAGTACAGCTCAACTCGCGTTGTTTTGGTGAAAGAGCGAGGCGCGTTGGTTGGGCGTTACCAATCGGTTCAATGGAGGGGGAGAATATTTTTGTCTAATTTATTATGACAAACTCATATTTGAATACAAACAAAATTATTGTTACAAAATAAATGAATTCTACATATTTTTCATTTGATCTGCTGTGATTTTCATGTTGAAATATTGGGGGGGTTGTAACTGAAGCATTTGAATATTGGGGGGGTGACCTCCCCCCCATCCCCCCACAAACTACGCCCCTGCAATTGGCTGAAATAAAAAGCTAAAGTTTGGCTATAAATGAACTACACAGTTGCACAACTTCAATATCACAATAAGCTTCCAATAACTCTTTCAATCTTTATTTAAAATCTACATGTTGGGAATTTTTAAGTTAGAATAGTTTGCAAGAGTGTGATGATAAACACAATAAGGCTGTGAAAGCAGACTAGTGAGTAGATGAGTTTACATGTTTAGTGTGATGACTTTTAATGTCCCTTACAACCTCTATAGTCCCATTTAGCAGTATTATTCATGTATTTTATGTCATTAAATAAAATGTGAAAACATCTTGAACTCGTTAACCACAGACCTTATTTCAGCCATTTAACCAAAAATCCATTCAAAAAACTGAAAAAATTCAGGATGATGGACCTGGAAGTTCAAGAATGCTAACTTATTTTCCAGGTTTTAGGACTTCAGCACATTATTTCAACCATAATAAATGAACTGGAAGTGACACCAACCATTATCTTGGCACATTATTTGATCAAACTGCTTAAAGCGAAGACATTTTGCACAAAATTGAATGAAAAGTGCAAAATTTGTGTGCGACATAACAGGATGCCACTCACTAGCAAAGTGACAACAATGCAGCATGCTACTTTTCATCGTTATACACTGCATGCTGTTTTTAAAAAAAAAATAGTAGGCAGTATGCAACAAGCAGTATGCTAGTATTTCATTCTGAACACAAGCATCCTACAAAAATTGAGGTCCTTTATTTTCATCATTGGTTCTGGTTCCATGAAGAACCTTTGACATGCACGGAACCTTTCCATTGCACCAAAGGTTTTTTTATAGTGGAAAAAGGTTATTAAAGAAAAGAAACAAGAAATAAAGGTTCTTTAAAGAACTGTTCACTGAAAGGTTCTTTGGGGAACCCAAAATGATTCTTTTTTGGCATCACAGTGAAAACCCCCTTTTGGAACCTTTATTTATAATGGTATAGTGGTTAAAATTTGTTGGTAACGCCAAGTTTGCATGAATTATACTGTTATGATTTTGAGCAACCTCCAGATTGTAGTAAGTCACACTGGATGAAAAACATCTGCTAGATGACAGCACAAGCACCATTGCTCACCATTGCCTTGCGTGTCAAGCCTCAATGAGCAAACCACTGTCTCCATTCATCCTAATATACGCATGTATACGCTTGCCTCCTTTTCTGTTCTGAGGTTTAGTATGAGATCCCTATTAGTTTAACAGGCAGGTGGCAGGATGGGGCAGCTGCAACCGAGACTGGAGCCACATCCATACACGTGAAAATGCGATTTCCATCTCCCCCTCAAACATTCACTTGTCCCCACTCCCAATCTGGCCCCAGCAACCACCTGGCAAACAGACTGGATCTTTACGCACCGAGACTCAGCTGTGCCGGACATATGGTCAGTCAGTCCCCCATCAGCCACCTCATACTTCAGTGAACTTTACTTCTTAATTAAGACTGAAGCATCACAAAGCTGGATCTGCATTTGGGTTTCTACTCAGTTTTGGCATTGGGTTACAGAAGATACAGATGGAATTATGGTAAATGAAAGGTCTTGATGCAACTTTTCATGTAAAATGAGTCCAATAGAAAATGCAGAAAGTTGACTAGCAGGCTAGATTATTAACTATTAACACTTTAGAGGGCATTTGAAGCTTTCTTGGGTCGAATTCAGCCTGCAACATATTTCTCCTAAGTAATTTCTTATATGCTTTTTGCTATATCTGTCCAACGAAACACATTTTTAAGGTTGTCATAAGACAGCAAATATGGATAGAAGCTCTTTCTCTAAAGGCTCTTTCAGCTTGTCAGTTTCCGACTGCTACACCACATTGTTGGCACTGTAGTTAATTCTCTGTGAGTGGCTGGTGGTTATTAGACTGACCTTAGAAAGCGGTTGAGGTCTCCGTGTCGCATGTACTCAAACACCATGGCCAGAGGTTCTCCGTCTGTACACACGCCGTAGAACCGCACTATGTGTTCATGCTGCAGCACCGTGAGCAGCTCGGCCTCGCGCTGGAAGTCCTGCCGGGTGGACTCGTTGGCGACTTTTAAGGTCTACACATGAAGACATTCAGATGTTCAAATACAGTGAACATAAGGTGCCCCCAAAAAAGTATTTAGATACTTTCAAATTAAAATTAAGACAGGTAATGCATTCAGGGAAATAAACCTTTTTTTAGATGAAAATTGCATTTGTAATTTAAATCCGTTTTTATATTACTTCCAGACAAATTTTATTTTCAATTTATTTAATTATTTTTTGGAATTACATTTTTCTTTTCATTTTTTAAGTTTAAGTTTTACATCATTTTTTTTTTATATTTTGTTTCAGTTAACAAAAATGTTTTATAATAGTTTAGGTTATCAATAACAACTTTGCTTTGCAAACGTAATCATTTTCTGTGGTTGAACTGAATGTTGTTTAGCTTATCTAGCTAGTTATCTAGCTTGATTATGAGATTTTTGCAGAATTGTGAAAACTTGTGATAGTCTTGGACGAATCAGGAAGAACTGGTTGAAAATTACTAACCATTTAGTAATGTTTTGATTTGCTTGCCATTGTTCTTGTTCAAATGTGTGTACATGCACTAGCTGTATAATTTCCAGCTTTTTTTTTTTTTTCAAATTTCATATATATATATATATATATATATATATGCAAACATTAATTTTTTTTTTAAGGAACATAAAAATACATACAACAAAATATAACCTTAATAGCAACCAGCATCTTGTCAGTATCCGGACAAAGGTTGGCACATTCTGCCAGGTAAACCTTGCCAAAAGCTCCTTCACCCAGTTCCCACTTTAAAACAATGTCTTTTCTTTTAATGTGTTGAACACCTGAAAAAAAACAAAGAATTAATCCCTTTGATTTGGCACAAATTGAATCAGCATGCTGAAAACTTGTGTGCTATTATGGGTTAGTGAGACACTCACACATGTCTTTTTCTTTGATGATGCCACAGAAATACTGCGGGTTCTCTACAAAACTGGACAGGCCAGAATCCAGTGTGCCATCATCTGAAGATAGAGGACTTGCCCCGAAGTTCATGAAGCGGAGAGACACGGCCAGGTCATCCTCAGTGCCTAGAACAGACGAACCTGTAGACACACAGACAGGAAGTGGTTCCCAAGCAGCTCTGGTCAGCATATTTCTTCACATCTATAACCTGAGCCCTGATAAGTTAATCAACTTATTGGCAATTACAGAGTCAACATCTGAAGTGCTCTAGACAAATTCCTATGCAGTTTGACAACATCTCTCTTTTTTTTTTCTTGTATAATCCTAGCCAGTTACATTTCAGATTTACCCGAGTGTTTACAGATGAACAGTTATGTTTGTCACTTACAGGGCTTGACATTATTCAGCAGTGGCGTTTAAGACATTTGTCACTCCTCCTAGCCACTTTGGTGGGTTTAATTTTATTTATAATATATACATTTTTCAATTGTAGTCTTTAAAGAAGGCATCTGAAATAATAAACTAAGTGCAATGTAGTTTTGACAAAAATATAGATTTTTCGATACATAACAACACTGAAATATCTGAAACGCTTCCAATAATCATTTTCCGCAGAATAGATACACGATACCAGTTGCTCTTTCTCTCTCTCTCTCTCTCTCTCTCTCTCTCTCTCATCTTTACAGCGAGATGACACACAAACCCGCCTCCCCTCACTCACTCATTTCATTTGCTCCTGATAAATATTGTCAGTGTAACATTGTCCTAAATTTCACTGTGGGATTGTGAGTATTGCACATTTTACTCATTACCCAAAGTGTGCACACACACAAAGCCACCTCTAAAATCGATTTATTTTTCACTGCGTATTGAGTGAAATACACACAAAATGATGTCAAAATGCCAAGTATTCAGTCAGTTATCTTTTAAGTGAATGTAAATTGTTGAGAAAGAAAAAGCGTTTGTAAGAGTATAATGGATTTGTGCGTCAGGTCTTAAAGTGACAGAAGCCTTATATACCTGCTGCCAAATTATGAGATGATATCAAAAATATCTATATGGCAGTTTTTTCCCAATGGTATCAATGTCAAAATTGTGGCCAGTGAAAAACCAGAGTGACAAGTGACTTTGGAAAACCACTAAACACGGTTGCTGGTGAGCAAAAAATGTAATGTCAAGTCCTGGTCACTTAGATGATCAAAAAACTATAATTTTTAAATTGCTTGTTTGTGCCATAATGTAACGTAAACTAAATATTTTCCAAATATTATTTTACACATATGTATATAAGAATATTGGATTTCATACATGAAAATATTGCACAATAATGATCTTATTTGGTGGTCCATGGCATCTATATGATTGAAAACCCATGATTTAGAAAACTTTTTTCGACAAGCTGCAGGATTTGAGGTATCATGTAGCACAAATGGTTACACAGTGCAATTTAATCTTCGAAGTTTGGGTTTATTCCAATCTGTAACCCTAATTGTGAAAAGTAGTACTGCTGATACTTGCCTTGGCAAACACCACTAACAGTATGTTGTGTTGGATATATGTAGAAATGTTTAAAATTGACAAATTAGTGCATGCACAAAACTGTATCTATACAACAGATATCTAGCAGAATGTTTACTTGATCCAAAGCAAATCACCTCACTTTTAGGGAGCAGAATTAAACACAAAGGCCTCTCGTTCAAATCACAAAACCCACTCAAGCTATAACCGCAGAGACCCCAGACTGGGCAGAGAAGAGGAACGCAGGGAATAGAGGGCGAGAGGGGAGGGAGGCAATCAGGTCCACTTAGGCACTTTGTGAGCGGAGCGAGTGGACCTGAAAAGCCTGGCTCCATCACTCTTCTTTAATGGCTCGCTCGCGGCTGGGGCTCCCGATGCTATTTACTTTGCATGCTGTAATTAAGACCTGGCAGCACTTTGCCGAGCTGTTAGGCTGACACTGTACAAAGTTACAGCTCAGAAGAGACTGTATTTCGCTTGCTTTTTGTGCGTTACTTAAAAGCAACACAATGCCTCCTGTGGAACTCATTCAGATTCCAAAATAATAATGGAGAAAGTCATTTTGGCATGGGCTGTGATTGTGCTGTCTCTGGCTTTCTTGTTTAGCACTGACATTCTTCTGCTGTTGCGTGAGTCACACCTGGTTTGTTTCTGCGATGTTTGAAAGACCTCAAAACATCTTCATTTGAGACGTAAACTGATTTAGCTTTCTGATTAAGTGAAAATGAATGAGTTCTAAGCTGTATTTTGGGAGAAATATTGAGGTGTCTGTGTAAAAAGGCACTCTAAATGAAAAATGGAGCACAGATGAAATGATGACATGAGACACATGTTACAAATGGTGGACTGGCCACCATATTTAGATCACATGACCTTGACTATCAGCAAGTAATACATAAAAAAAGTAATAATTTTAGATTACACTTTATTTGATTGTCCACATTAGACATTCTACTAAATAAAAGTAACTTTGCAACTACATTTCAACTAACTCTTGTTAGAGTATTAGTAGACACTTAGGCTTGGATTAATAGAATAAATTGTCACTTATAGTCAGAAAATGTGTGTTGGGGAGCATCAAAATAAAGTGTTAGCGGATATTAAGCAGACAATCTATAATATCTATTGAGAGTTAGTTGATATGTAGTTGCAAAGTTACTTATAGAATGTCTAAAGTGGACTATCGGAATAATGTTAATCATTATACTTCTGTAATCTGATGTATTTTTGAGCAAAATAGGATGTTTTATGAGAAAAAATGAAGGGTGGGGCTTGATTACATGCCATTACATGCCAAATTGGATAGTTGGTAGGAAGATTTTGAAAAGTAAAAGGGATTTGTAACATCAGTTGAAGAGGAAAATTGAATCAGAGCAGTACGGAGCAAAATTATGGAGTAACATGCACAATATGCATTAAGAAAGTAAATGCGGTCTGTTTTGATTTCAGTCAGACTTTTCACAAAGACTGTATATATACTAAGATTGCTATGAATGGGAGAGACTACAATGCACAATATGGAGGAGTAACACTGCAGCTGCTGTTAGAAGCTCTGGTTCCCATTTATGAGATGGATTTTACTACTGATTTGAAATATGTTAATTGAATCTAAGTTTGGCAAGAATTTCCCCTTTCAAGTTGGTCTTACATGCCCAAAGTAGCTATAGGCGTTGCAAATATGGAAAGGGATTTTGCTAATACACAAAAAATCAACATGAAATGTTAATTGCAACTAATTGTCAAGCAAAACAGGATATTTAATGAGAATGCAGGGTGAGGCTCAGTTGTATCCGCTGAGAATTAATTTCATTGTGAAAAGGAAAGTTGTTTCAGAGCAATACAAAAGCAAGGTTCAGGAAGCAAAATGTTTGTTAATATGGAAAAACATGCTCAATTAAACCAAGAATGTGCATTAAGTAAAAATGGGCTGATTTGACTTCATGTTGACTTACGGTGGATGCCGAACTTGGAGTGCTGTCCACATTTATTGATGACAACAACCATGATGAGCAGAAACGTGCACGCAAACACAGCAAGACCCACCGCTACCGACACCTATGACGAAATTAGAGCGTTAACAGTTATACAAGAATGTAAAAAATAACAAGATGTTGTGCATCATATGTGACTCATCTCATACCCCAAACACTCTGCTCTCCAGTTTCTCCGTCTCTGTTGATTGGTTGGTGGGAGCTGCTAATGTTAAAACATTTAATGAAATGTTACTTTATTAACACTGCAAAAAATTATTTTCTTAATATTTCTTCTTGTTTTCCAGTACAAATATCGAAACATTTTTAAACAAGATACATTTTATTAAGTATTAAAGGGTTAGTTCACCCAAAAATGACATTTCTGTCATTAATTACTCAACGTCATGTTGTTCCACATCCATAAGACCTTTGTTCATCTTCAGAACACAAATTAAGATATTTTTGATGAAATCCAAGAGTTCTATCTCCCGTAGAAAGCAATGAAATTACCACATTCAAGGTCCAGAGAAGTACATCGTTTAAAATAGTCAACCAGACTACAGTGGTTCAACCATAATGTTATGAAGCAACGAGAATACTTTTTGTGCGCAAAAACAAAACAAAAATAATGACTTTATTCAACAATTTTTCCTCTTCCCCTGAAGTCTGTTACGCAGTTAGTGCAGTGAAAGAATTTTAGAGCTTCCGTGTTTACGTCTGAACGCCGGCTCATTATTGAATGTGGTAATTGTGTTGGGAGTTAAAAATCCTCTTGGATTTCATCAAAAATATCTTAATTTGTGTTCTGAAGATGAACAAAGGTCATACGGATGTGGAACGACATGAGGGTGAGTAATGACAGAAATGTCATTTTTTGGGTGAACTAACCCTTTAAAGCATATATATTATGCCTTTATACAACATCTTGATTTTGTTTTCAGGATCTACTACAATAGGTTTTCATGCTTGAATGTTCAAAAACACAGAATTTTTCATATATTTGACATTGTTGCAGCACCTCTCTTCCCAGTCTGTCAGTAACACTCTGTTTAGTTCCTGTCACTATGAAGCCCCTCCTTCCGGAAAGTTCAGTGTGCTCTGATTGGTTGGCTGAACCAGTGTGTTGTGATTGGTCAACTGCTTTGAGTGTTTTGGAAAAATCACACCCCTTACCATAAGAGCGAGTTTCAACACACTACTAACTTAACTCAACCAGGCCCAACCCCTTTATTTTGTGTATGCATTGGATGGAAATTATTTAAATGACTATCATTGTGACGTGTTCGTTCCTGGAAGAAAACTCAAGACTACAGTGGAGGCATTTCAGGGAGTTCAGAAACAGTGGGCACTGATATAGAGAAAGTAGAAAATTTGAAGCAGCATTATAGGTCCTCTTTAAATGTATCATTTAAGATATTAAATATTAAATTTATCAAAATTAAGAAAGAAGAAATATCTTGTTTTCCCTTTGAATTAAGTTTAATTTTCGAATTTTACTTGTTTTAAGTAAAAAGTCACTTCATTTTGATACGTTTTATGAAAAATGTATCAAAATTAAGTGACTTTTTACATAAAAGAAGACTTAATATCTTATTTATTTTGCTTCTCAAGTAAATGTATCTTGGTTTAGGAATGTTTAGGTATTTATACTGGAAGACGACTAAAACACAAAGGATGTATATATATCCTGTATAGTATAATATATATATATATCCTGTATAGTATTATATATATATATATATATATATATATTTTTTTTTTTTTTTTTTTTTTTTAACTGAATATTTTAATAGTCAAAGCAATTGTGAGTTAAAAGCCATTCGGACATTTGACTTAAAGGAATTTGACTTACTTGGGTTGTCAGGGAGGACTGGCATGTGGAGAGAGATGATGACAATAAATCACTCAATGCACAACAAAGCTGATGCAATACATGTTGTGTGATGATGTGCACTCACCATGAATGATGCCCTCTGGGTCAAGGGAACCAAAAGGATTATCCATGAACGTCCCGTTTACCGTAGCCTGGGCCCTACCCAGTTTATTCTCCACGATGAGTGTGTAGTTGCCATTGTTCAGATGGGTGGGCTTGTTGAGGAACAGACAGCCGTGTTGAGCGGAGCCATCGGCCGCGTCTCTGATCAGTTCGGTGTAGGCGTAGCGGGTTTCGATGAGAGGTGCGTTGTTGTACAGCCATTTGATGGTGGCGGGAGGATTGCTGTTCACACCAAATGGGACACACCAGTGATGTTGTTGTTCTGGCTCCTTTAGATACATGATCCGCACTGGAACTAAACACAGTAGGGGATTGTGTTCACACGTGTACAGTGAGATATAATCACAGTCCATTAGGGATGCACAATATTGGCCGATATTGGATATATAATTGTTTTGAGATTTAGATTACTTTATCATAATATGATATGTAAAAGGAATAGTGATAGATTATGGCACAAGTGCATTTTCCCTTTAAGAATGCATGTCAGAGTTGTGTGTGCAATAGGATAGTGATCTGTGTTCATTTGAGGATAAAATGATTTTTAAAAAGTACAACCTTTATTTGACCTCCTAATCAGCCTCCTAGAGGTCTGTATGTGTTCATTTAGCATTTTTGTCACACTGACAGCATAAAATGAGTTCAAGGTATAGTTCACCCAAAAATGAAAATTATCCCAATGATTTATTTACCCTCAGTCCATCCAGGTGTATATGACTATCTTCTTTCAGACAAAAACAATCCGAGATATATTTAAAAATATTCTGGGTTTTTGTAAGAAAAATATTTAAGCTTTAAGCTACTTATTTTACTTTATAAAGTTTTAAATATGGATATTTTTCTAAAAAAAATCAAAAAAAAAAATCACTTCATTTCAGAAGGCCTTTATTAACCCTCTGGATTATATTTATGATGGATGGATGCATTTTTGGGGAGGCTTCAAAACATGACCCCCCATTCACTACCATTATAATGCTTGAAAGAGCCAGATATATTTAAATATATCTCTGATTGTGTTCGTCTGAAAGAAGATAGTCATATACACCTAGGATGGCTTAAGGGTGAGTAATGGGATAATTTGCATTTTTGGGTGAACTATCCTATTAAATACCCTTTTTTTTTTTTTAAAGTACAACAAACTTTACACATCTGGCTATCTAATCTTTATTTATACTCTATTATTATGAGCACTTATTCTATTCTTATTCAAAAAGCATATATTTTTTAAAGCAGATTTCAATAGAATGTACTAATAATATTATTAAATAATAATAAATAATTATAATAAATAAAATATCAAATAAATATTAAATAATTAAATGATTATTGAATAATTTTAATTATCTTCATTTATTAAATGAGAATATCCTTTATACTGTACATTATAACTATACATTATTTGTGTGTGTGTGTGTGTGTGTGTGTGTGTGTGTGTGTGTGTGTGTGTGTGTGTGTGTGTGTGTGTGTGTGTGTGTCCATTTTAGTGTGTCTGTCACACTGTATCAGGCAGCAGATTACTGTCTGTATTCCTATTGGTAGTCATTGCATTGCATCATTGCTCATTTGCATAAAGTTGAATTCGATTACTGCCGGAAATCATTGTTGTAAAGAAGCTCACACAATGTTCCTGAATGATAATGCTTTTCTATATCTAGTACCTGTTCTTCAGAATAGCTCAAATGACTGGCGCATCCGTCGTAATTTTTTCCATGAATCAGTGTGCTCCAACTTTACAGTAAACCTGTTGACCTGTTATAAATAATAAATCTCTGTCTGTTTAGGGGACCTAACCACAAGAGGCACTTGAGAGCCTGGTGAAGGTGGGATACAGGAAATGGTTCTTTTAGCCGGGAGAACATGCTGATGCGCACAGCCCGGTCGCTGCTTCATAACCATTTCAGTGCTCTTAACCCGTGACCCTGCCTCCAGAAAGTGCTTCGCACGGAGAATCACAGTCATTTGTGTCATGGCCTAGAGTTCACGCTTGAAAAACCATCCTCGTTACACCGACCCGATGTTAACGGTTGAGCAAGTTCGAGAGCCATCTGTGAACTCCACTAATTGTGGTAATCAAAAGGAATTAAATAATTGAATCCATTAATTGGGTTGCGGTTAAGGTAGATGGCCGAAGGTGAATTTCATCATCTGGAGCTACAGTACACTAAGGCCATAACTAACGCTAGGGAATTATGTTATCGATTAGCATCTGGGTTTAATAAAAGATGTTTCAGGTCAGATTTATGCCGTGGCAGCACCTGCACGCTGTGCAGGATTTCGTGAGCTCACTGAAATAACCGGCCTGCTAATTTAGGAGCTAATTAAGCAGTGGCCGCCGACGAGCCGTTGTCCACTGGTCACGTGATTCTGATAGACTGGCAGCTAGCACACTTGCTATCTGCCAATCGGTCCTCACAATTATATTTCCGGACTATGGGGGAGAGAAATCCATTAGTAGAGAACAAACAAGATCTGAAGACGGTTATCATCCCATTTTCCTGACAGTCATTATCGCTCCCTTGATGGCTATACATTTGTCTGAAGTCAAGCACTGTTTTTCTTCTTTCTGAAGAGGAGGTGATAAACAGTGATAATTGCTGTGGTGTGGAGAGCGGTCATATGGGAGGATTTTCGATGGAAAAATTCGGCCGTTGCAATTCTGTTGCTTCTTTCAAGAGCAGGGTTATTATCGTTTACTAAAATATTAAAAACACTTACATTTGAAATTGAAATAAAGGTAAAATAAAATAAACTATAAATATTAGATGAAAAGCATAAACTAAATGAAAGTTCAACTGACTAAAATAAAATTTAAGCACTAAAATTAATAAAAATGTAATTTTATAAAAAAATTAAGCACTAAAACAGAAATAAAAACGAAATCTAAACCATAACTTAAACTGTAAAAAAAAAAACTAACTGAAATAAAATAAAATATAAAAAACTTGTTTTATTTAACTTATTATTTTATTTCAGCTATTTGCCAAAGCAACATTTCTCATTTTCTTTTAGTTTAACTTGATGTACTAAAAAATTCAAAGCCCTGCACAACATGCAGGAAAATATATGTATATTGTGGCCACAAATTAACAAATTCTTCCCACAACTAAGTAATACGTCAGCACGTTTTACTAATTCATTCCCTCATTTTAAGTAAATTGTGTGCATTATATAATAATTAATTCCCTTGTTTTATTTAAATCAAAATGAAGGAAGGAATTAGTATAATGTGGCCACAATTTAGTTGCCTGGCAAGTACAGAATGATATATCTTCTACAAGATATATCGCGACTCGAGTCAACTCCAAACCGTACTGTGCAATCAGATTCGTTTATTTCAGTGACGCAAACAGCGTCACTCTAGTGCGGCGAAAGTCCGTTCAATATCAACAAAGATTCCGCACGGGAGACCCGAGAGTTTGTTCTATTCAGCCGTGAATTCAGTTTTAAATGGCCAAAAACACGTTATTTACTTTTCGCTGTTGACTCTCTTGTCGCTTTGCTAACGTCACATCTGCCCTTCTCTGATTGGTTTACTCCGCTTCCTGTTTGCTCGGATTTGCTCCACCCTAGAAATCGAATTGATTCAATGGCCGACCAGACTCATCCGCTGGTACAGTGGTGAGGCTGGATTTTCCAGGCAAACAATTTAGTAAAACAAGGGAACAAATTATTATATTGTGCACACAATATACTTAAAACAAGTTTTTATAATATATATATTTTTGTCATATTTTTTTCTCATATGCAGAAATAATGTCCCATAGGAATCTCATTTGCAGTCACAATCAGATTTGAAAATGTGCTGATAGACATTTATGCTTAGCACCTTGGTCTTTGTCAAAAAATGGCAGCATATGAGGTGAAAAAATTTCAAAATCAAATTTGAAATCAAAGGGAAAAAATGTCAGTACTTACATTCGATATCCAGCTGCACTGTGGCTTCATCCATTCCAGCACGATTCTCCGCCTCACAAGTGAGATTGTGCAGGTTGTCTCCAGAAGACACGTTCCTCATGTGGAGAACCAGCTCCAGAGTTGATCCCCAGATTCCTTGCTGCGGACAACGATGAATGTAGACAAGATTCAATGGATTGTCCTGCAACAATGTCTGATCAACCAACCAGATTATAGTGTGCTGGGGTAAGGGACTTCGAGAACAGTCCTTTCAACCAATTTTATTGTACATGTTTTAATTTTGTCCAAAGTGACTAAGGGTGTGTTCACACTTGAAGCATGCTTCTTTTGGTCCAGAGCAAAAAAAATAAATAAATAAATAAATAATACATTTAGTACTGGTTCACTTAGCGTTCACACTGTAATTTTTAAGACCGAACCTAAAGATACAAAACAAAAACAAACATATTTTGCAATGGAACTTAACGAATATCCAAAACAATGCTGTGTTCTAGGCTAAATGCGCTCGTTGTACGTGTATGTATGTATTTTGACCAGTTGAGAACTTGTGAAATATTTATAAAATGTGTAAAGGAGTAAAAACAGTGGCAGAAATCCCACCATCACACACACAAATGAAGATCTGCTGCAAGGAGATGGCATTGCTGATGTTAATGGGCAATGTACAGTAGCTCCTATGATGAGAAAAAATGGGCATGCTTCAGAATTCTGTCCTTTTTAGGGTCGCATCTTGTGACATCACATCCTGTTTTTGGTTCGTTTAGATATCTTTGGTCCATGTTGCCTTCATTTTTCAGTCGAACCACACCAGAATTCGTTTGGAAGCAGACCAAGACTCACCTTTTCAGCGGTCCGTTTGTTTGGTGATGGCAGCATTCGCACTTATTCAAATGAACCGCACTAACAGAGCAATCAGACCATAATTCATTTAAATTGAACCAAACCTGCCTGTGTGAACACACCCTTACAAATGAGGAATACTACAAGGAAAGTGGTTAATCATAGGGTTAGGGTTATGATTGCATGTTTTTTTTTATGTTCCAGTGCCAACAAATGATGTTGATCCAGGCTCATGTACTACTCTGGTAAATCACTTTGGTCACTTTTCATTGATGCTTCATTGACAGCTTCAGTATGAAAGCAGTGTCATGTACCTGCAGAGTCCAGCTGGACTGTAGGTGCTCAGTTCTCCAGCGGATAGTCGGTGTTGGTACTCCACTCACCAGACAGGTAAATGTCAGGTTTCCACCTTCTTGAGTGGTCAGTGTCGGTGGGTCGATTTTGACTTCAGGTACACCTGCAGAGCAGAAAAAAAAAAACATTATAAGGACCCCAAACGTTTGAACAGTAGTGTATGGTAACCATTATGACAATTTTGTTTCAATATCTTAAAAGTGATATATTTTATTCATAAGCACTGATTTATTTCAAAAAGGTTTCCCAAACACTGCAGTTGGTTGGACAAATGAATAGTTCCGCCCCACAGTCACAGCATTTACACTTTTTGGTAAAATTACACATTTGATCTTAAAATATGTTCCATTCCAGATAGGTGCACTTACTGCAGTTATCCATTTCAAATGAATCCAGCTGAACGCTGCTGCCATTGTAAATACAGTTTTGTTGAGAATCAATATCACTTTGTCTTTTTCTATGCCATTGCTGAAGCCAGTAAATGTCACATGAGCAGGTGAGTTGATTGTCCCTCAAAATTCTGTGCGAAAGAGAAAGAGATTTCGTATGCTTACTTCATGCTTTCAGCAAAATAATACACACGTAGGACCTCAAATCTATCACTTTCAGACAGGTAAATTGTTTACTTTTTCAGTCTCAAATCACCAGCAGAGTAGAATAAATCTGTAAATCTCAGCACAGCAGTACATGAGTGGAGTGTGTTACTCACAGACTCAACAGAGGCACCGAATGGAACACCCTCCAACTGATGTGCACCAGTAAATTAGAGGCCAGATTTCTGTAAAAGAAAATATGTGAATTATTATATACAAAGGAAAGAGGCTATAGGCTCTGTTGTACAATAGTTAAATAGGCTCCTTAATAAATTGGTCTCATTCTCTTTCAAAAAAAGGTGTGTAGACAGCTCAGATATAGAGAGTTTAACCTGTTTTGAGGAATTGTATCACATAACTAGATTTTTCTGAAATGAAAGCTAATTCAAAATGTTAATAAATACTATAATAGCATATAAATATTACAAAAATAACACAGACGTTGTTCTGATATCTAGATAGAGCTCCAGTAAACATTTTTGGCATTGTACTGATTTCCAGGAGAAAATCTTTCGCTCAATCACTTAGAAAAGTAATAGGGCTTACAGGGCCGGTTCACGCAGAACGCATTTTTCCATTCCATTGCACTACTTTTCCATTGTTTCTCTATGTGAACAGGTGCTAGAAGGACATGTATAAAACATGCAATCATAACCCTAACCCTATGATTAATCACTTTCCTTGTAGTATTCCTCATTTGTTAGGGTAAACACGCTCTAGACAGATGTTTTTATCTCTTGTGCTCGTCTCGCAACTTTTGCAGAGTCTCGCGCATGACACGGCATTTTAAAAATATGGCGCTCAAGTTAAAAAAGCTCAGCTTTTTAAAAAAAATGTGTCTCTAGACCCTTGCACCATTTTTCCATTCCACTGACCTGCATCTTGCATTTTTAACAGTATAAAGCCATTCTGCATAATTGGCCCCTAATAAGCTTAAAGGGATAGTTGACCCAAAAATGAAAACAAAGACAGTAGCAAGTGGCACTAACAAGATTCAAAGCAACAAAATATTTCATAGTAGCACTGCATTTCTAAATAAAACCGGCACACATCTCTCTGTATTGGCTGATAACTGGACTCAAGCTTAATTAGCTGAGTGAATTTCTTCTCTTTCTCACAGATAAACTAGAACAGGTTTGACTCAGTGTGAGAGAGTGAATTTTGAAGGCCTGTGTGTTGACCGCAGACATAGTTTGATGGATTTTTTTTTTTGCGTCTTTTTGTGTACAGAAAGCTTCTCAATTCAAGGTTTCTGATTCAGACATATTTGTCGTCTTGTTTAATTGAATTTGCGAGACCTCTGGAGGAGACGGAAGCTGAAATCTAAAGCTAAATAAAGAGAGATGACAGCCGATGGGGACAATAACGGCTTGGCAGATATAGATTCTCTGTGGCAGGGCTAATGGGGGCCAGCAAGGGTTCAAATATTTGTTTTCCCTACTCCCAAAAGTTCATGTCAGATGGGTCGGCCATCGGGGCCTATCTATTACAGCTCGATTCTACCATAGGGAGAGAACGTCTGAGAATAGCAGCTGCCGTTTCATACTGGCGTCGAAGGGAGGGGGGGGGTGCGTGGATTTAAAGAACCGATGCGAAGGATGGGTCCTGGGGTATAATAGATAGTCTCTTTTATACTTTTGATTTTTCATACTGTACATCCCCACCGCCACACTAAGCTTACAGACACATCTGGTCCTTCTCACATGCAGCCCTCTGTGAAATATTGATTGCGTGATAATGGACCCTTAGTGGAGTGTATTTATTATGCATCAGTTGTCAATAATACGCCAAAGTGGGCGAGTAAAAGGTGACTGCTGGATATGCTCTCATGTTTCCTCAGAACCCCCCCATTCCCCCCTCTTGTGTGACCGCTTTCCCCCACATCAACAACAGTGGGCATGTCACACACACTGGGAGATAACGATTACAAGATAGTGGAGATAAGGGTCAACAACCTTGCAGCTAATATCATTAGTGTTTTGTTGATGCTGTGATTAGAAATCTTCCCTTCAGGAGGGAATAGATATAGGTTGGCTCTTTTAGCCCTAAAATGCATGATTAAAAATAGTTATGCTTCTATTTTTAGGTATTGAGTTAGTATATATCGGTTTTCTTCTATTAAGACTTCTTGCTGTAGAGGTTATATAAGGTTTCTTGGTATAAGTGAAGTTTGATTTGTTGTATACATGATTTGGATGAGATGAAGGGCTTATAAACCATTATTGTCCCCCCACTTTTTGTAAAATTATTATTATATTTTGAGATTTTTAAAGGAATAATTCCCCCAAAATTAAAATTGTCATTATTTACTCACCCTCATGTCATTTCCTGTTTTTAAACTATATTCTTTTCCATCTAGTGATAATTCATGGTGATTAAAAATAAAGCCCAATAAATAATTTCCATGTGGACACTATATTCAAAATGTTTTAAAGGGATAGTTCATCCCAAAATGAAAATTCTGTCATCATTCACTCACCCTCAAGTTGTTCCAAACCTGTTTGTTTTTCTTTATTCTGCTGAACACAGAAGATATTTTGAAGAATGTTGGTAACCAAAAAGTTGATGGTAGCCATTGAATTCATAGTCTATGGAAGTCAATGGCTACCTTCAGCTATCCCTTTAAGTCTCCTAAAATTCCATAGAAAAGAAACAGCATACAGGTTTTGCATAAATAATGACAGAATTTTCTGTAAGACCTAGCAAAGGTCTCTGCATTGCAAATAGCAAATCAGGTAGAACAACTAGATGTCATTTCATGCAATTAATATTCATGAGCCAAGCTGATTTTGTAATGTCTCCTGCATCCCACCAAACATAATTTTCAAATTGTTCTTAAGCCCTTGGATGACATAATGATCATGAACAGCAAATCTCTGCAAATTTCCTTTTTAATTACGGAAATAAATGCAATAAAGTGATTTCTGGAAGTGAAATGTGAAAATGTTTTCCTCAATAGTCATTTAGTTGCTAACTAACTTTAAATGTGCCTAGGGTTTTTACCGCCTGAGACCAATAAAGCAGCTTCACTCATCAGAAGGGAAGAGGATTTGAAGTGATTGACAGGTACAAGCCCTGAGACCCAAGTGTATTGTGGGAAGGCCAGTCGTATATGTAAAGAACACTCACACATACTGCAGCTTGAAATTATGCTGGAAGGCATTTTCAGAGATGTACACCAACCCACAATCTGTGACCGTCCTGAAAAATGTATACAGAAGTCAGACAGATAATTGACTCTGAATATGAGAAATTTGTTTATAATTGTATACCGTTCAAAACTTTGGGGTTAGTACAAATTTATTTATTAATTTATTGGAAATTTTTACAAAATATATTATTACAAAACCAAATGCAAAAACTGCATTCAACATTGATAATGATAAAAAAATGTTTCTTGAGCAGAAAATCATGATTTCTGAAGGATCATGTGATTCTGAAGACAGGAGTAATGATGCTGGAAACTCAGCTTTGCATCAAAGGAATAAATTACATTTTAAAATATATTTAAGTAGAAAACAGTTATTTTAAATTGTAATAATATTCTACAACATTACAACATTCTACAACATTACACGTTTTACTGTATTTTTGATCAAATAAATGCAGCCTTGGTGAGCACAAGAAACTTCTTTGAAAAACAATTATATATAAAAAATATACATATTTTATATTAATATATATCTTTATTCAGTCTGGTATATCTTTTGTAGAATGAAATACTTACAGATTCTTCAGTTCTCTGTAGTTGGCGAGGTCTATGTCTGTGATGTTTTCCAGGTTTGCTTGATTCTCTATGTAGCTAAAGAGTTGAAATGAAAGAACAGATTGAAATTCAACTAAAATAATGCTATGATAATCATGCTTAATGTCATTAATTCAAATCTGATGCTATACTGTATGTTTACTGAATGTAGCCACTCAATCTTCATTATAATGACATTTGTTCTTGAGAATTGTAATTGTAAATGTAAATGTATTGTAAAAATATTTAAATAAATTTATGTAAACCTGAGTACATTTAGCAAGAAGAAGCTTGTTCTATCTCCACTCTAAGACTCCTGAACTTGAAGTGTGTGGTTCCAGGTATCTGTGAGTTATATGAAATAGCGCACTGCCCTTGCAGCCCTTAATGAGGCATGAACACAATAGTGAAATATTTTGAAATCGATTACTTTTTTCATTTCCACACAAGCAGTTTTACTGAACATGAACAGCACTTGTACTTCCAGGAATGAGAACTCAGATTCTTTTTGAGAAAAATTTTCAAAGTGGCTCAGTGAATCAAACTATAAAGAGCCAGTCTATACACAATACTAAACACTTATGGATCATCATTACAGTGATTATTATATTTCTAGCATGTTATATGTTTGGCAATGGTTCTTTTAACCCTAATTGATGGAGTGTGTAGCTTTTCATTTCTTAAACAACCATGTCAGAAGACATATTATGGCCATATTCCAGGATGTCAATGAATGTCAAGATTCATCAGGGTTAAAATTGTGAAGGAATGGTTCAGAGAGCCTGAAGAATCATTTTCACACATGAATTGGCACTATTGAGTCCTGATCTTAACCTCAGTGTTTGGGATGTGCTGGAGGAGACTTTACAGAATGCTCACCTCTTGCATAGATCTTGACCAAAAACTGATGCACCTCTTGATGGAAATAAATGTTGTGATGTTTTTCCATCAAGAAGTGCATCTGTGTTTGGTCAAGATCTTGTATTGACAATGCAAGAGGTGAGCACTCTGTAAAGTCTCCTCCAGCACATCCCAAAGACTTTCAATGAAATTAAATTAGATGCCAGTTCAGAAAAGTGATTCTTCATGCTACCTCTCAAACATTTTTTTTTATTTTTATTTTTTTTTTCACAATTTGAGCCTGATGAATCTTGAAATTGTCATCCTGGAATATGGCCATGATATGACTTTCTTCATGTTTGTTTAAGAAATGAAAAGCTACACACTCCATCTTTTAGGGGTTAAAAGAAGCATTGCCAAACATAAAACACACTAGAAACATAATAATCACTGTAATAATGATCCATTCATAGACTTTTAGGTATTTGCGAATTAAAATCCAAACAGTGACCACCTTTTTTTGGCCGAGCAGTGTATGTTTAAGAATACATTATATGTGTTCCATAATTCAATACAACAAAGCTGCATAGTTAAAACAGAAAGTACCATGATCTTGCCATGTTTTTAGTCTCTAATCATTTAGAAAACTTCATCCTGTGGGTCAGTGTCGGCTGGCAGCAGCACTCGACATTGGCAAATCCAAATAAACCACAGAACTAATATCAGAAATATTTTTATAAACCATCTGGACAAACTCATATGATGTTTAAGTACATATAATCAATTCAATTCAATATGATGTTTTCCCTGATATTTCTGATAATTGCTGTAGAGCTTTTTTCACTGTCAATACATAATCAAGCATAATTCACTGTAGCATGCTGAAATATGACCCTGAAATATGGCTTTTTTAAATTACAGCTTTAACGAGGTGGGATATAATATAGCCAGTGTGTTTTATTGTGTATTAATTGCAAAGAAATGATTGATCGCAAAATATTGACCAGTAGTAAGGCATTGAATATACACACATGCTGTCTGCCTTATATCCTCTCTTACTCGTACATAATCTTTTCAAATATAGATGCTGATAACTAAAGACATTTCTACCGACTTCACTGGAATCTTTTGATCTGTGACTCTGTGCAGTTGTGTTCGAGAAGCACAAACAGATATTTATTAGCATCTGATTGACCCAGAGAGCCGTAATGCAATTACAGAGCAGGTGGGACGACATCTCAAACTGCTTTGGCTTATTGAATCGAGTCGAGTGGGCAATATTTCATCTATTGTTTTCAGCGGGGCATTCGCATGCAATTCGCAGAATGGAATTTACAGCATGATGAATGATGTATTTCTGCCGCTGGTATGAAGTTAATGGTCTCTTGTTTTCCTCCCTGGTAGAAGTGCTGTTCCTGTGTACTGTGCCCGTCTCACTAATATAGCGAAATGCTGCGTTTTTACTGGCACAGAGTGTTCTGTGTAAACACATGGTGAAAGAGCATTCTCATTTATTGATTGAATCTTGTAGTGAATGTAGAGACTCTACTGTACTGGAGTTCAGAGAATCACACGTGAGCAGGTGTACTGAGACAAACAACATTGGCATCTGTGCCGAACTTTACCATAAAAATACAGTGATGACGTCAGACATTGTGTGACTGCATATACTTTACATTTATATATATATAAGAAAAGAAATATAAATCTCTAATCATTGTACACTGTAAAAAGTGATTTATCACTTCTTTTTTTTTTCTATTGTCAAATCAACTTAGATAATTAATATGGTTCAGATAACATAATATTTTAAGTTTCTATTTATTAAACCGGTCTCCTTTATTGTATTAACTCAAGTTGTTAATTACAATGAACTCAAAATTTTAAGGCAACCAAGTTAAACCAACAATAATTTTTACAGTTTAGGTAAAGTATTTGTCTCATATGACATTTTTCTTTTCTACATGGGAAACAGGAATTATCAAAATGTATCAAAAGCTGCTCTTTTCCATATAATGAAATTTCATTCAATTTAAATTTAAGCTGTATTTATTAGATTGGGATTTGAACACATTTTCTTTACACTCTACATTTCTATGTAGAACCAAGTTTTTAAAAATGTATTTTTTCCCTTTGGTCATGTCTCATCTCTTACAGGGCACCAAGTCAACCAGATCCTGAAAACATGACCTCAAATAACATGGACACCTTTTGAACACAGCATCCAGCATCTATGAGATGCCCAGAGATGTGACCCAAACAAACACTATCAAGGTAACACACATTTAAAATAATGCAAACAAACACAACTCCAAACACCGAGTTCTTAGAACACTCCAATCCACATAATTAATAAGAAAATAAGATGCAGCATAACTTTAAAAAAATATATATATGTAGAGATGAGGTGGATATTGCTATTGACTGCAGAATTTGAGGTGAATTACTCTTTAATTTATAAGTATTTTTAATGATACTGTAGTGTAAAAGTATGCTGACCTTTTAAATATAATAAATCTTGCATTTCTTTCCATTTAAAATTGCATTGTTTACACTGAAGGGAGGAGAATGAGAGAATGCATGAAACAGAGTGAAATAAAGATTGTAAGAGGTGCGGTGATACTATAAGCATAAGTGCATAAGTGCCATAATCATATAAACACTATTCTGAATGAAGTGCAACATTCTCCACGGCTTGGTATCACTATTAACACCTTCACCTCTGGGAACCATCTGGCTGACTGTACACACATGAACATTAAGATGTTTTCTCACCATTTCCGAGAATAGATTATGTACCTGACACTCTTAAAAGCACTTAAAGAGAAGCTCAGCAGCACAAAGTACCAGGCCACTTTCCTCCAGTCCTTGATTAGTTCTCAAGGATTCCCTAGTTTTGGGAAAGTTCTGCTTTCAGTGCATTAGCTCCTGATTCCATAAATTAAATGAAATGTGCTCAAAAGCAATAAATGCAGGTCTGATTATAATTAGATTGGCCTGCCAGGAAAAACCTCTTGGCTAAACCAGGGAACGCATGCACAAACTATACATCCAAATGCCCAGATTTCTCCATGAAAATTAATGAAGGCCAATCACTTTGATTGAACTCGCAACCCATTCCATCTCCTTGCAAGATCGAGAACTTCCATGGAAGTCTCCGCAACTTTTATCAAGCAGCTCACTCTTTCCGTTCAACATAAAGCTCATCAAACAGTTTCAAACTCAACTTACATTTCGGTGATGTTTTCGCCCTCCTGTGGCGCCAATGCCGGGATGCTGGTGATCCCGTCCAGCTCTAGGCATTGCATCATGGCAAAGGAACAGCGGCAGGCGATTGGGCATCCGCTCAGGGCTGGTGCGACCAGGACAAGAAGCAATACCACAACCGGGGCCACCCTACACTCAGCCATGATGGGGTTTGAGTGAGTTTGTTCTCCTGGAGGAAACTCCACCCTGCAGCAGGAGCTCTGGACGTGATGAGAAGTGGCTCTTCTCTTGGCCAGCACTCAGGGTTATGATCCCATCCAGGAGCTGAGCTATTGAGCCGTGTAGCAGGGCCCAGGGGAACGGTGGGCTGTTGCCTCCTCTCCTCCTCTCACTACCTCCCAGTCCGAGATGGAGAAAAGGAGGGGAGGGGCAAAGCAGTCCATTAGTTGAGTGTGAGATGAGAGAGAGCAATGGTCACCAGACACCTCTGTGACACTTGCAGAAGTGAGCGTAGCCAGACGTGTGAGCTGCAGGTGGACACGGACAGATCGGAAGTGCTCCACCTGTTAAAGCTGACCATGAACTTTGAACTTATAAGGCAGAAACAACTCATGACTCATGCATTCAGAAAGGGCAAGGATTGTGCCATTTGCCCAATTCTTCTCCCTCCTCCTCTAGGACTGTCCAGTGTTTATCCAAAAGTGATATGCAATGTTCTGTTATGTTGGGTATCATCTGAAATGCTTTATTGCAACTGATCTCGTAATCCGTGAGGAGTCGTATGCGAGATTGCTGTAAATAAAGAATAAAGAGTAAATGAGAGTCTTCATTTAAACTCATTGCTGTCTAGGAGAAACAACTGAGATATTAGATGTGAATTTTTCTTGGATTTTTCCTGATAAAATAAGAATGTTAGACTCTCTGGGTTAAAAACAACCCAAGGGCAAACCCAGCGATTGGGTTAAATGGTTGTCGAACGTGCTGGGCAGTTTCATTTAACCCAACTATTGTTTAAAAATTACTATATGGCTGACTTAAAATGAACACAAAATAGGTTGGAAATTAAAAATCAGACGCATAATTACTAATAATAATCAAGAGGTGAACATACATTACAGTCCAAAAGTTTGGAACCACTAAGATTTTTAATGTTTTTAAAAGAAGTTTTGACTGCTCACCAAGGATACATTTATTTAATTAAAAATACAGTAAAAAACAGTAATATTGTGAAATATTATTACAATTTAAAATAACTGTGTACTATTTAAATATATTTGACGAAGTAATTTATTCCTGTGATGCAAAGCTGAATTTTCAGCATCATTACTCCAGTCTTCAGTGTCACATGATCCTTTAGAAATCATTCTAATATGCTGATTTGCTGCTCAGTAAACATTTATGATTATTTTCAATGTTGAAAACAGTTGTGTACTTTTTTTTTCAGGATTCCTTGATGAATAGAAAGTTCAAAAGAACAGCATTTCTCTGAAATACAAAGCTTCTGTAGCATTATACACTACCGTTCAAAAGTTTGAGGTCAGTAAGAATTTTTATTTTTATTTTTTTGAAAAGAAATTAAAGAAATTAATACTTTTATTCAGCAAAGGATGCATTAAATCAATCAAAAGTGGCAGTAAAGACATTTATAATGTTACAAAAGATTAGATTTCAGATAAACTGTTCTTTTGAACTTTCTAACCATCAAATAATCCTGAAAAAAAAAATTTGTACACAAATATTTTGTACAATTGTACACATTAAATGTTTCTTGAGCAGCAGATCATCATATTAGAATGATTTCTGAAGGATCATGTGACACTGAAGACTGGAGTGATGATGCTGAAAATTCAGCTTTGCATCACAGGAATAAATTACTTTGTGAAATATATTCAAATAGAAAACAGTTATTTTAAATTGTAATAATATTTCACAATATTACTGTTTTTACTGTATTTTTAATTAAATAAATGTAACCTTGGTGAGCAGACGAAACTTCTTTAAAAAACATTAAAAATCTTAGTGGTTCCAAACTTTTGGACTGTACTGTATGTTAATAAGCAATTTAATAAATGTTTGTTTAATTATTGACCATTTGCTCATTTTCAACCCAACTTGGGTTGTTTTTAACCCAACATTTTTTAGAGTGTACAATTGTTAAATGTATCAGAGGAAAATGATATTGCAAAGGCTGCTCTTTCACAACTCAGGAGATGTAATGGAGATCTCAGATCCTGAAGTAAACACAAATGTTACTGTAAATAAATAGGGCTAAATGAATGCAAGTTCCATAACTCGGATCATTTGGAAATGTTTGATGAGAAATATTTGAGTTTATATTTAGATCTTTGACATTTGATTTCATACTTTGAGATCATAATCTGAGCACAGTTTAGATCTCTTCTGAAACTCTATATGAGACACATGAGATCACTGGGTCTTTTTCTCAGCAGAATAAATCTGAGAAGCAGGAGACTCAAGCAAAGGTCTCCATTTGCGCTCTTTTTGTCTGAGAGAAAAGGTAAGTGCTTAGAAGTTGCTCTTTTATTGCTCCATAGACAAACTAATCTGAGACTCACAAGACTCAAGCAAATGTTTCCATTTGCTCTCCATTGAATATTATTGCTGTCTAGGAGAAACAAAGAGTTGAGATTATTAACTTTTTTTTTTTTCTTTTCCTTTTTGTTCAAGAGAAAAGGTAAGTGCTCAGAAGTTGCTCATTTATTGCTCCGTAGACATTAAAAGTAAGCACATTTTTTTTCTCAGATGTTTCTCTTAAAATGTAATGACAAAAATAGGAAACTGTTGACATAAAGTAGTAAAACAGAGCCATAATGAATGTTGAGAATATAGCTTTTGATAATTTAGAATTTGATGAGAAATAGAAGTTCATATTAAGATCTTTGAATTTTGATAGCAGACTTTGGCAAATCCTAGCACAGCACACTTTGAAATCTCTTGTAAAACTTTAGAGGATGTGAGATTACTGCATAGTTTTCTGAGAAGCCCAAGCAAATGACTGCATTTGATCTCTATTTAATATTACCACTGTCTCTGAGGAACTATTCATGTTTAAAAAGATCTAATTGGTGACTTTTCTTTCCTTCTATTTTTTTTATTTTATTTGAATGCTCAAATGTTGCTCTTTTATTGCTCAGGAGATCTGTTTCATTTACAGTAAGAAAATATTTTAGTGCTCTTAAAATTTCATGAACACAAATAAAATATTGTTGACCTACAGTACGGATATAGAGCTATAAAATGTAAGTGGATATTATAACTCTAAAATCTGATGAGAAATTGACTTTGGATTGCTGGAATCTTGATTAATTCAAACAGATGAATTTCATGTGCAACATAAAATTACATCTCTTCAAATCTCATTTTGTTCTTGGTTGATATTAAAGAGATCTCATGTGGGGTTTTTTTCCTCTGTGTGTTACAGATCCAGCTGTGCCTGTTGTAATTTTCCATGTGGTTTGTACCTTCAGCTCAGAGACACTCAAGGTTTTCTGGTACTGAAAGGGTACAAGAAGAGGATGGATGTTGTTGGCCGACTGCTGTGATTGAGTCTCGTCCTCCCATAAGGGATAAATATTGTGCCCCGCCTCCCTCTCAGAGAGTCTCCATACACACAGCAGTAAGGTCATAGTGCCCTGACCACAATTACTGGCAGGACCCAAGCAGACCCTTTTTCTGCTGCAATAAGGACATAGTGATGGCTCCAGACTTCCTCCTCTTGTTCCCTCTTCATCATGATCAGCAAAGAAAGATATAGTTGGAGAGAGAGAGAGAGAGAGAGAGAGAGAGAATGAGGGGGTGAGTGAAAAATCCATCTATGGTGGTTTTCTATCCCGTGGCCCTAAAATGGCAACTCTAGAGTTTGGACGGTTCCCTCTTGCTCTTTAAAAGCTCAGCTTGTGAAGAGGCTTTTAAGACCATTTCGTAGATTCTGGACTCTATTATTGCCTCAGTTGTTTACCTCTTTACATCTAGCAGCGTACCTGTGTGCTTCCACAATCCATTGATTTCTTTCAGTGCGTTCTCACTCTTTAGAAAGAGAGAAAACCGTCAACATGAGGAGAGGCTGGCTGTTAATATTCCCTTAGTGTGCTTTAAAGTACGACTCGTAGAGACATCCATGCTGACCATTACACAGCTCACGGGTCCTGTGAATTCAGAGAATCGTTCAACTAAAAACTTTTGAATCTGTCATGATTTTCTCTCCCTTATGTTCTTCCAATCCCTTTGGAAAAGAGTGAATTTTAAAAATATATTGGGCTCTTTTCCATTTAAATACAATGAAGGTGAACTAGAGCATTCAAGCTTCAAAAATGGCAAAAAAAAAAAAAAAAAAAGGTTCATAAAAGTAGCTCATGAGAAGCCATTGTGTCAAATCATTCGATTTTGTGAACTGGATCAATGATTCATTGCAAAGATCTGACTCAAAAGAAGGATTAAGTTATGAATCAGACATTATTACTAAAGAGTTACCATGCTTTTTTGTCCTTTTTGGAGGAGACTTGCTGATTTTCTGTCAAAATTACTGTCATTAGTTTTCGGCGTGCCCTCCCAGTCCATTAAAGTTATGGCAAAGGAAGTGTAAGTGATTTTAAACAGGATATGCTGAATAAGTCTGTCAAGCCAATCAGAGAAGAGAATAATTTGATTACAGGCTAAATTCACCACTCCCACACAGCAAAACTACTGCTAATGGGCTGCAGCTTCCAAATACGAAGGAAACACCGGTCCTCTACTTAAAGGCTGTGTACAGAATTGAATACTGTCTTTCCGCAGAGTATATACTGTACACTGAATGCTAATTTTTAAAAATATGTGAAACATGCAATATGCAGCTATACTTGTTTCAAACAGTATGCTACACTGTTGTCGCATATCCCCAAGGAATTGCTTGTTTAATTCAGAAAGTGCCATCCATTTATTTCTTAAATAAATATGGTTATTTATTTATTAATTTTATATATATATATATATATATATATATATATATATATATATATATATATAAAATATAATTTTATTTTTTTAATTTAATTAAAAATTTTTATTTAAAATTAAATTTTATTTAAACCCTCTGGTACTGTTTGCAAATTTTAGAATTCGGTATTGGAATGGTACAAAACTTTGTAAAGGTACTGCGCCCAAACAAAATCTTACTGAAAGCTCATTTTTTGAGATGTCAACCTCAAAATTGCAGCAGCCTGTTTTGATTTTTCACTTCAGCAATAATCTGCCAAGTGTTGACAGTTTTAAGATTTACGACGGTTCAAGTTGGAAATTTCATTTTCCGGTCTATGCTAAAAAAGTGGTTAAGTGGTAATAAATATAATTAAATATAAATATAATTTCGTTCCATAAAATCCCCTAAAAGTACAAAATATTAAATAAAATAAAAAAGCTATCAAACTAAAATATAGTACTTTAATTTAATTGAAAAAAACAATTTGGTCATTATGACCACCACATGAGGAGCACCAGAGGGTTAAATATGTCTTTAGGGTTAGTTCACCCAAAAAACTGAAAATTCAGTCATTAATTACTCACCCTCATGTCGTTCCACACCCGTAAGACCTTCATTCATCTTCAGATCACAAATTAAGATATTTTTGATGAAATACGATGCCTCAGTGAGGCCTCCATTGACAGCAAGTTAATTTACACTTTCAATGGCCAGAAAGGTACTAAAAACATATTTAAAACAGGTCATGTGACTACAGTGGTTCGGAGCATGAAAGTCACGTGATTTCAGTAAACGAGGCTTCGTTACATCATAAGTGTTCTGAAATTTCAATGGTTCGCATGATATTGGCAGTTTGATACGTGCGCCGAACCACTGATTCAAAACAAAAGATTTGTAAAGCTTTGAAGCTTCATGAAACAGTGTTTTGAGATTGCCAATCACTAGATATTGTTGAATAAAGTCTTTATTTTGTTGCTTTATAACATTAAGGTTGAACCACTTTAGTCACATGAACTGTTTTAAATATGTTTTCAGTCTGGGGGTTTGAAAGTGTTAATTATCTTGCTGTCAATGCAGGCCTCACTGAGCCATCAGATTTTATCACAAATATCTTAATTTGTGTTCTGAATATGAATGAAGGTCTTAAGGGTGTGGAACAGCATGAGGATGAGTAATTAATGATTGAATTTTCATTTTTGGGTGAACTAACCCTTTATATTTTGACATATTTTATTTATTTAAATATATCATGACTATGAATCTATTACATTTATATGATCTATTAATCTATTTTTTAATCTATTTTATTAAAAAATACAAATATTTTTAAATGTTGCCCTTTGTTTAAAATTCATTTTTAGTTGCCTTTTGTTTCAAAAATATTTATTTACATTTTATGTAAAAATGCCTTAATATATAGGCTATTGCATTCAATGTTAATAATTTTAACATATTTGAATCATTTTAGTAATTTCTGCTCTTAACTTGTTTTTCTCCATTTTCTTTCTAAGCAGCAGTGATATCTGAACCTGGAGAGATATGAAGACGTATTATGACAGAGGGGGAGAGTAGTGACCTGGCTGCAGGTTACTCAATCCACATCAAACTAATGTCCTGCCACAGAGCGAGAGCAGTCAGGAGTGGACCGGAGTAAAAGCACTCCTGGAACTGGTACAAGGAAAGGCTTTTACACCTGCAGTGGTTAATATATGGATCTCCACACTCCTGCTGTCCACTGCCACACACAATAAAGCAAACCATCGACCTGTGTGCGCTACATTTGCATATCCGGTTAAGTTATGAGTAATGTCCAATTAAAATAACACCGTAAGCTTGGTGAATTTATTGCAACCCCTAAATTGTGACCGCTCCACCTCAGTATTAAAAAGATTGTTTAGTGGTTCTTGGACTCAACAAAGCACTCCTTTCTTATCAAGAACCATTCTGCTAAGCAGTTGCTATGGTAATCTGAGAAGCTTTTAGCTGACTCTTTTGTGTTTTAAGTGTTTTCTAGGGTGTTGCTATGTGGTTGCTAAGGTGTTGCTATGGTGATCTAAAAAGCTTTTAGCTGGCTCTTTTGTATTTTAAGTGTTTTCTAGGGTGTTGCTATGTGGTTGCTAAGGTGTTGCTATGGTGATCTGAAAAGCTTTTAGCTGGCTCTTTTGTGTTTTAAGTGTTTTCTAGGGTGTTGCTATGGTGATCTGAGAAGTTTTTAGCAGGCTCTATTGTGCTTTAGGTGGTTTCTAGGGTGTTACAATGTTGTTTCCAATAAGTTGCTATGGTGATGACAGAAGCTTTTGGCCAGCTCTGTTATGTTTTAGGTTTTTTAGGGTGTTGACATGTGGTTGCTAAGCAATTGCTATGGTGATCTGAGAAGGTTTTAGCAGGCTCTGTTACATTTTAGGCGTTTTCTAGGGTGTTGTTATGTGGTTGCTAAGCAGTTGCTGTGGTGTTCTGAGGAGCTTTTAGCAGGCTCTTTTGTGTTATAGGTGTTTTCTAGGGTGTTGCTATGGTGATCTGAGATGTTTTTAGCAGGTGCTATGGTGTTTTCTAGGGTGTTGCTATGTGGTTGCTATGGTGATTACAGAAGCTTTTAGCCAGCTCTGTTGTGTTTTAGGTTTTTCTAGGGTGTTGCTATGTGGTTGCCAAGCAGTTGCTATGGTGATCTGAGAAGCTTTTAGCAGGCCCTGTTGCGTTTTAGGTGTTTTCTAGGGTATTGCTATGGTGATCTGAGACGCTTTTTGCAGGCTTATGGTGCTTAAGGTGTTTTCTAGGGTGTTGCTACGTGGTTGCTAGATTGGTTGTTGCTGGGTCTTTACTTGGGCAATGACATGAGATTTCTAGGGTGTTCTGGGTTGTTTTTCAGGGAGGCAAATTAAAGCAAGCAATGGACCAGCATGATAATGTTTTCAGCTAAGAGTATTTAGATGAACAGTACACAGATTTGTTTTTATGTAAATAAAAACAACAAAAAAGCTACTAAGATATGTTTTCCTGAGCAGTGCAGGGTGTGGCCATCTCCGGTTCAGCAGCTTTTGCCTCATCTTCCTCTCACATCATCTCTCTACCAGGAACCAAACGCCATCAACAACACCCATTTCATAGTATTCAGAGCAGCAGTGTTAGTGAGACTCGCTGGGGTAAACCTGGGATCGATTGGCTCATGCTGCTGGGGGTTTTGGTAATGTAACTGAATCTAGGTTCTCTCATTAGGGACACAAGAAGCCCGTCTTCATGCAGATGAGCCGAAACTCGAGGAGCAGTTCGCCGAAGACTAATGAACGTGCAGCATCTCCTCTCATACTCTCAGCCTCCATTCTGGCTCACTCTTACAGTTGTCTCCATTTCTACCTCTTTCATGCGTATTAGCTCACACGGTCTAGTTTCCACTGCCCCTCTAAGCTGAAATTAAAGCATAATTATTTAATTATGTGTCTTTTTATTTTTAAGGAGGCACTATCATCAGCCTCCTTGTAAATATTCGAATAAAAGTGCAGAAACAAAAAATGATTCACTCTGTATTGACTCTGATCTTTTGTATCTCATCAGATTTGGTCTTGGTCCAGATCCATTCAATTATTATAATGTATCATTATGAAATACCCCAATTACAGGACTGACCTCAATGCAAAAATAGCGGTTAATTTCTTTAAATGAAAGGGTCCCAAAAAGCCCAAGGATGTTTCATGGATCTGAACGCATCTTCAAGGAGCTCAGGGTCGATTGCCATTCACAAAAAGACACGAAATGTCTTCTCTGATCCTTGAGGAAGCTGCAAATAACAAACAGGTTTTTTCATTTGTCCATCTCTGCTTTAATAACAAACTGTTACAATAGAAAGGCCTATTTTCATGCAACTTTATTATTTTTTTTATTTAGAAAGTTTTTAAGCTATGTGCAGTTGCTTGCTATTATGAAGTGCCTGGTGAACATGTTGGGAAAATTTAATCAACAGTTTTGTTTCTTATTTACAAACCACTACATGATAAAAGTCCTGAAATAGCGTTGCCTCGTGGATATTTAAATTAAAGTCATTCTTTTGTGCATGAATGCCATATGTAAATTCTATTTAAAATGTGAATTTGATATTTTATCCAATGTGATATAAAACTGTGCTGCATATTATTAAGAGTGGCCCTGCTTCTATTATCATAATTTTAAACCTATACAGATTATTAAGTAATGTTTTGGTGATGGACTAATGAGATTAAATGCAAACCTTTTTCATCTTCTCAGTGTTTGATGGAGATCAATCGTTACGGTGGTTTGGCATTTGAGGCCAAACATTAACCAGATATCTGGGTGAGTGCATTTTCTTTGATTAATCTCATAACCTATCACGGGTTAAAGGTCTATGGGCAATATGGCTTGATGCATTATATTATCTTATGCATAATGATTTATTCATAAGTCCACAATGATTTTGCAGTAAATGGTAGCTATTCCCAAACACAACAGTGGAACGTTGCCTTTTCTGTCATTATTGGAACTTATTGGGGATGTTCCAATGCAAACTAAAAGAGAACTGGCCTGTGCATTAAAATAAAGCAATAATACTGATGTAATGAGGTCACAGGTGTATGTTTGTATAGAGTAATTGACAACGGCTTTGAACGCAGCTCAACCAATCAGAATCAAGGGCCCAAAATCTGTTTTATAATTATCTTTAAACAAATGCCATAGTCGCATTGAGTCACAAAACCCTATGGGTTTCTATAATGGGGTTTTTCAATTTATGAGTAACATAAGGTCTGTGGTAAACATAACTTGACTATACTTGGACCAAGTTGGACGTTTTGCTCTACAACATAAATTATTCACACCCATATCGAAAATGTGAAATTTGAAGCTGTTATTTTTTATTTAAAAAAAAAAAATGCTGTATGTTTTTAATAAGTAATTAGATAAGAATGTTTGGGATGTGAGTGTGTGCAGTTTACGTTGGAGAACAAAACGTCCAAGTATATTCAAATTATGTTTACCACCTTAATTTACTTATAAAAACCCCATTATAAAAGCCCATAGGAAAATCTCTACTAGTGAACCACTGGCGAATTAGGGAACGTTTACATGACAACAATGTACTAAAAACAGAAAAGTTTTTCCTTTGCATTTTTTTTCTGCGTACAGATGACAATGTTGTCAAAAAGATCCCATTCACTCGGATCCGCGGAAACGATTAAAAACGCTGTATTTTGCTGCCAGGCCAGTAGTTGGCGATGTCACTTTGTAAAGAAACACTACGTGCCTATAGACTGAACACGTAATATGCATGTGCATGACATCACTGTTTCCACAAATTCTTTTTTTTTTTTTTTTTACTTACACAGAGACGATAATGGTGTCGTTTTGAAAAACTTGCAATTTGAAACCCGTTTTTAGGCCCTCAAATGCTGTTGTTGTGTAATTGGCCATAACAATTAAAAAGTGTTCTGTTTTTATTTGAAAATGGTGTTGTGTAAACAGCCCCTAAGGCCCCATTTACACTGTGTGTATGTTTTAATTTTAAAACGCATAACTTTTGCTACGGTTATGCCTGTCGTTTACACTACTCCGGCATTTTCGAGCCTCGAAAACAAAGTCTTTCGAAAATGCTGCAGAGCCCGGTTTAGTTTGAAAATGCTGGGGTTGCCTTTCAGTGTAAACACACCAAAATGGAGACTTTTGAAATGATGGTGTGGCTGCTGACGTTCGCTCTGTGTATCCTTGACGACCATGTAAACAATAACATGGACACTGAATTGAAGTCTTTGCTGGCTTTGTTGTCATTTTTAGCAGCCATTGAGCAGTTAAACTCTGCATTTTTTTTAATACTGCAACTGCCTGCATGCACAAGAGGCAACTGTTTACACTTGTAAGCACATGCCCAGTGTGCATGAAGTCATGTGACATGCGTTTTTGGTCATGTAGTGTAGACTGTTTCTGAAATGCTGTGGAAACGCCAGTGAAGACAAGAATTGTTTTCATTTTAAAATGTCATTAAAAACGAATACTCACTAGTGTAAAGTTAATCAGGGCCAAAGTCTTAGTTTTGACATTATGAATGCAGCATTCTATAGTCTTCCTGAGATAAGAAACGGCCACTTTGACAGGAAGTGGTTGACTTGACATGTAAAGTTACCAATGGTAGGACGGAAGGCTGATACCATAATTTCAAGACATTCAAAAGTAATGAGGCAATTACTTCACAGGTATTATGTTTTTAGACCCTTGCTGTGTTTTTTTTGTGTAACATACATCAGATATCTTTGAACAATTTGTGTAAGTGTGGCCTTAAAGCCCGTTCACAACAAGAATGATAACTATAAAGAGAACTAGGTTACACTTTATTTTAAGGTGTCCTTGTTGCTGCGAGTGGTGTTGTTATTGTTAACTAATAATAACTTAAAAATCATTTCAGTAATTGAAGGGGGGGAAAGCTGAAATAAAATATAAATATTAGATGAAAAACTTAAACGAAAATTAGAAATGTTGCTTTGGCAACTTACTGAAAATAAGGTTAATTTGAAGTACTAAAATTACTAAATGTAAAATTAAAGCTAAATAGGAATATTAGAAAAAAAATATAAAAGATAAAAGTGACTACTATTTAAAATTACTAACTTAAACTAAAATTAAAATACTGAAAATATAACAATAAAAGCTGAATGTAAATATTATTAAATATTAAAAAAGTATATATATATATAATACTAAAATAATAGCATATGGTTAATTGTTTATTATAATTGCACACTGTAGTTACGTTGTCTGCCTCTTTAAATGCTTGAAATCTTTAAAGTTGGATGGATTCTGATGTTATTATTGTTCATCAGCCAGAAATAAATAGTTCTGAAAGTGATTCCAATGATATCGTATGTCATTTATCTGTGGTGTGCACAGATTGTTAAATCATTATAGTTTATGTCCACTTATGTGAATGGCACTTTAGTGTTCAATGTTGCCATACATTGTGTTCTCTTCGTTCTTTCAGGTTTCAGCTGTGTGCTGTGAATATAAGTGAACTCCTTCAGGAAAACTCTCAGGAGTGTTTCATGGCTCAACACCTAATAAGAGGTAAAATGATTTGCAAAGCAAAACTAACCTGTCAGGATTATATATTTTATTGTTTTATGTTTTATGTTTCTCTTTTTAAATATGTTACTAGTGAAGCAGAATTTTTCCAACCTTGTTGCCAATAAAGTTTGTAAAGTGTAAAGTATAAACTGACATCTCTGGGAATACAACACAGATGGGTAGCATCACGGTACACTTTTTCATCCTTAAAAGTGGCGGCCTATGCTCATTCACTTTTGAGATCAGGCTTCCTGCAGGCTTCCTCTTTAAAGCAGTTTTTCGGGAAAAAAAAATTGAAAAACAAATCTATAAATGTGGTTTTTCATAAGATGACTCACTGAGCTGAAAATGAATCATTGGCAGTTTCAGGAAGGAAATTAAGTTGGATGTGATCTAAATGCACTAAATGCACCGCTGTAATTCTGCTAAAGGACATGCTAGTAAACAACCGACTGAATTAGCAGTTATCTGCTTTTTACGTCATTCACCATGACAAACACTTGCTCCAGGTCTTGGAAGGATTTGATAAGAAACGCTTGAGTTCATATTGAGGTCTCTGCCTTTTATTGCCTCTGCCTCCTTTGATCACAGGAATAAATTACATTTTAATTCATATATTCAAATATTATTGGATTGAAATAATATTACACAATATTACTGTTTTTACTGTATTTCAAAAACATGTTAAAAATCACACAGACCCCAAACTTTTCAACGGTACCACATATGACTTATATTTATGATAATATCCCTTTAAATGAGCATTTCTGCACAGAACATGCCACACACTTCCAGCCCATCTATTTTACTGTGTTTACTAGTAGCTACTGACCTCTTCAATTGTCTGTCTAAACTCACCACTGACCCTTGTAAGCAGATTTTCCGCTCCCGGTCAGAGTGTGGCTGTGCCAACAGGGACAGATCGATAGCGGCCGAGCCTGACATTGATCATGGCTAGAGATAGTCTCATCATTCAGATGTACTCGCAACATGTTTGTGTAGTGGCTACATGAGCCCAAACCAGATTCTAGCAGATATCAATCACAGTCCATCCAGTCTCTCTTCCAGTATTCAGATCCCTTGTCAAACAAACAAGATGTCTGCGTATGGAAAGAAAGGATTAGATACAACAGGAAGGTATTGAAAGGGAATTTATGAGGAAAAATAATAAGGTGTGTGTGTATGAGAGAGAGAGAGAGAGAGAGAGAGAGAGAGATGATTTGTGGGCCTCTCGTGTGCTAGCATTACAAGAATGGCCCTCATGGGTGGCATGAAAAGGCTCTTGATTGTAAGGAGTGGTAACTTGATATTCGAGCTCCTTGCCCTGATAGATTTATTTACATTCAGTGCCTCAGCCCTGTCTAGAGAGAGAGAGAGAGGAGGCATTGATGTTTGGTGATGATCATGTTTTGATTGAAGCTCTTTGTGCTTCTTACACAATTGCACTAATTATTTCTAGACCTGGACTGATTTTATATGATTTGTGTGTAAAATTCAAATATTTATTTTACATATTTGAATTTCACAATTTAAAATATTTATTTATTCATAAACACTTTGTTATATTAGCATAGGCATAGTTTGGTGGGTGCCAGGGGGCACTTTATGATTTTGTGGGAGCTATTCAATAAAAATGTTCTCATTTTATTTATCTTATCCTATTATTTTACTCAGTAGAATGTGTAAATTAGGGCTTAATCATTTTTAAATACTATACTAAAAGTTAAGGCTAAAAAAAGTTAAGGCTAAAAAAACTAAATAGATATTTATCATCGTTTTTTAAAGGTGCCGTCAATTTTTTTTTTTTTTACAAGATGTAATATAAGTCTAAGGTGTCCCCTGAATGTGTCTGTGAAGTTGCAGCTCAAAATACCACATAGATTTTTTTTTTTATAAATTTTTTTAACTGCCTATTTTGAGGCATAATTAGAAATGCGCCAATTCAGGCTGCGGCCCCTTTAAATCACGCTCTCTCCGCCCCCTCCCGAGCTCTCGACACTATCATTGCATAAACAAAGTTCAAACAGCTAATATAATCCTCAAAATGGATCTTTACAAATTGTTCATCATGCAGCATGTTTAATCGCGTAAGTATGGTATTTATTTGGATGTTTACATTTGATTTTGAACAAGTTTGATAGTGCTCCATGGCTAACGGCTAATGCTACACTATTGGAGAGATTTATAAAAAATAAAGTTGTGTTTATGCATTATATAGACGGTAAGTGTTTAATTATGAAAATAGCGACGACTCTTGTCTCCGTGAATACAGTAAGAAATGATGGTAACTTTAACCACATTTAACAGTACATTAGCAACATGCTAACAAAACATTTAGAAAGACAATTCTCAAATATCACTAAAAATATCATGATATCATGGATCATGTCAGTTATTATTGCTCCATCTGCCATTTTTCGCTATTGTTCTTGTTTGCTTACCTAGTCTGATGATTCAGCTGTGCACAGATCCAGATGTTAATACTGGCTGCCCTTGTGTAATGCCTTGAACATGAGCTGGCATATGCAAATATTGGGGGTGTACATATTAATGATCCCGACTGTTACGTAACAGTCTGTGTTATGTTGAGATTCGCCTGTTCTTCGGAGGTCTTTTAAACAAATGAGATTTACATAAGAAGGAGGAAACAGTGGTGTTTGAAACTCACTGTATGTCTTTTCCATGTACTGAACTCTTGTTATTCAACTATGCTGAGGTAAATTCAATTTTCAATTCGATGGCACCTTTAAAATAAACCCACAACTAAAGGAGAGGGGGCTCTAACTCTGACGCTTCCACTATCAACATCTACTCAGCTTCTTTTGCTTTTGGTAGGCCTAAGATTCTGTATAACAGTCGTTCATTATACATTTTTAATGTAGAAGATATGATTCATATAACTGTATAAAAAATAGAGTATAGCCTATGTTAGATATATAGCCATCACAGGCATTTACAGGGACAAGTCTCCCCAAAAGTTAGAAATTGTCCCTCAGTGTTTGATATTCTTGATGCTGCTCTGCTGCACTCCATTACGTGTAGCTTCGTTTGTTATTTGGATGACAAAAAGTTTTAAAAGTTTTTAGGTTGCTCTGTCTCAACAGTCTAACAGTGCTCATCAATGTCAAAATGAGTGAGATGGCCAATCAGATCAAAGAAGGCGGGTTTTATTGTTGACAGAAGACAAAGAAAGTGGCAGCTAAACATTAATATTTAACTGTTTTATGAGAGGAGTGCTGAATGACCAACAGTAATATCCAGTGATGCAGGCAACTCAACTTTTTAAGAAATGCCACTGTTTTGAATGTAAAATATGGTATAATTTATATTTGATTCATGTAACTCATAACTGAATGTGACAGGACAAAAAAAGTTTTGCGTTTTCGACATATCAGATATCAGTAAGAGTGAACGATTACTTCACAGCTGCATTAGAACTTATTTTACTATTTTTACTTTTATTTATTCCCTTAAAGCGTAAATGTGAAACTCCGCCTATGCATAGTGGTTGGAACTCTCCTCACATCCTGAGAGCAATCAATAATAGAAAGTGGTCTAATTATTAAAAAATGTACATATATCTTCTTTGGAAGTCTATGGACCAAAAATTGTTCATCCAATCACAGCATTCAGTCCTCGCAGACATCACACGTCGATAGCGCGTTTCGTAAGGCTACACAGATTTGTAGACAGACAGTCGCCAAGCTCCACAAACAAACAGTAGCATCTTTTCTCAGTTTCTCCTAAACCAAATCAGTGAGCTTATGCTATGTTTATGCCATTTCATAACCATAATTACAAGATGGCAACCAGTAGCATTCTACCTGGAGCGGTTCATGTCCTCAGACTCTGATTTATGCCTTTCTCTGGCAACACTATCAATGGCAATATGAATCTGCAGCTGTCAGGTGGTACAAGTCTGAGCTCTGTAAGTTGTTTACATTCAGAATTATTGTAATGTTATGTGCTTTGAGACATGAGATAATTTACCGCCGTCTCTCGTGACGCTTTGCAGACTCTGCTCTGGCTGTGCATATTCATGAGTTTTGGAGGAGGAGTGGCTTCAGAGACACTCTGAAGGGAGGGTGGTAATGATTTCAAAGCTAGCTGCACCGAAACTCCCTACCCTACCTTTAATACACTTTAATGCCCATTCATCTCATTAGTGGTTGTTCGGCTGTCGTCTGATCTCCTGGAAGTATGTGAGCTGCTTTCTGCCATTTCATGATAGAACTGTTTTTGAGCAAATCACCTGAGCTGAAATGCTGCTAAGGCTTATTCACACCAAATACAAATCAAGATTTTAAACATACACTGAGCATGAACATTTGTCTTTTTTTTTCTTCTTTTCTTTATTCTGATAGAAATTATTATAGTATGTGTGCATATATAATAAAATGATATTTATCATTTAATAATGTATTAGTAAATGTTGAAATTGACATTAAAAAAGATTAATAAATGCTGTATAAGTGTTTATTAATGTAATGCAAAGTGGCATTTTCAGCATCATTACTCCACTCTTCAGTGTCACATGATCCTTCAGAAATCATTCTGATATGCTGATTTGCTGCTCAAGAAACATTTCTTATTATCAGTGTTGAAAACAATTATTTTCTGATTAATATTTTAGTTTAAAAGAACAGCATTTTTAAATCTTTTGTAGCATTATAAATGTTTTACTGCATTTTACTGCAGTGTGAAAAAAGTAAAAATCTGCCTTATATTTTTCTGTAAACATTTATACATTTTTTTCAGGGTTCTCAGATGAATAATAAGCAGTGCTTGAAGTAAAAAAATAAAAGTGCCGGTACTCCCAAATGCTCGGTTCAGAATGCGTTCCTGAAGAAGGGAGGGTGCGGTGGGCTTCCGTATATGCGATGTGTCGGAAGTGCTGGTGTTGTGCCGAATTTTGACTCTCTGACAAATTATTACCCCCTCGTTGAATTCGCAAACATAATTGCCTAATCCTAACTCCTCCCAAGGGGTCAAAATTCGGCACAACACCGGCACTGCGTACTGACCCACTTCAAGCACTGATAAAAAATGTAAAAAGAACAGCACATTATGGACTTACCTTCAATTCCAATGCTGTTAAGATTGTGAGCCTGTGCTTTCTTTTAAAATTATTTTTGTAATGTCCTCATTATGTATTATTATACATGTTTTTATGTGTTTTATGTTGCCCTGAAATAAAAACAAGAGCAGTTGGGTTCAGCAGTTCGTTTAAGAAAAAAAAAAAAGTATGAAGTTTTCACAGCATCAACCCTAAGTGAGAGAGAGAGAGAGTCCTCATTTAGAGCAGTGGACCTATTTAGCCTGACGACCATTAAATATGAATTAAAAACCACACAGGCCTTTTTGCCTCTAAAATGTCATTAGGCATCTTTATGGCAAGCAGTTGTTGAATAAGCAGTTTGCAGGACTCCCCGGGGTGGGAGCTGCTGGACGAGGGCCGCTTCTGCGAGTGCCACAGGGGCAGATGCATGTAGTACTAACGGAAAGCTCTGGAAAATAAGAAGGGATAATAGCCACTGAAATGGAATTTACATTAAGAGCCCTAACGGAGTGGAACACTTCTGGTTTGGGCCGTCTGTGGCGCTGATGGGGGCGGGCGGGGGACGTTGAGTGGAGCGGAGCTTCACCATTTCCTCAACTGGCTGCTGGGGAAAATGAAAATGAAATTGCAGCATTGAAACAGCAGGTACATTAATGGAGAAGCATTGCACAGCCATCAAATATGTCTTTCCAAACAACTGTGTGTGATTTCGGCTTGTGTAGCCATACCTATTAGATACCTATTTATATAACGTGAAGATTGTACATGTGTGCACTAATTGATAGTATACAGGATGTCCTAAACAGAGAAAATATGATAAAACATCAGTTTGTCAAACAACTGAACATTTTGTTGGTCACTTGATTTTTGTGTCGCAGTCTATAGCTCCATCCATAGTGAAATCTCCACATAGCTGTAAGCTTTCAATGTTTTCTTGTCTGTTATTGAATTATGCATGTAATATCATTGCATATAGCCTAGGCCTTAAAGTGTTTTTCCTGTACTAAAACATGCCTTATGTTTTGGTACAAATGTTACTGTAACTTGTATGTCCTGTTTTGGTTTAATTTTATTGTGTTTTGGTTTTGTTTTCCCTCTTCTTGTATGCCCATGTTCCCTAGTTAGTTTCCATGGTTATTAATTAGTTCCACATACCTGTTCACTTTGATTGGTCTGTCAGTATTTAAGCCCTCGGTTCTCTCAGTTCCCTTGTCTGGTACCATCAGTGTTAAACATTGTTTGTACCAAAATTTTGACTTCGATACGATACCCAACTTAAATATCACGATACCGATACTTAAACGATACTATGGCAAAAACCTAAAACAGCAGGACTGATTGATTGATTGATTGATTGAATACTTTATTGAACAACAACAATCAACACGAAGTGTTCAAAAGGATAAAAACACAAAAAGCCCAAAGGCTTATTTCCATTGTGGTCCTTAAGATGGAAGATGAGTAACAGTACATATAACAACATTGAGGACAATGAAGAAAGGGAGCATAAAAAATACAAATAAATAAAACAAAACACACTAAAAAAAAAGTAAATTAGGAAACCTTCGCTTGCGTTATTTTGTAACATCTTTTGCAGACGGGCTTTGTGGTGTCCGTGGGCTTACCCTGGCTGTCGGCAAAGTAAGTAAAATAATGCCATATTTCACTTTGTGCATCTGCTTTCTCAACAATTTGTGGACGGTCTGCAAGAGCACCTGTATTTGCAACCATACCTCTCGTTTCGTCACCATAAAAGCCGTTGCGCAGTTGAGAGGAATAAACGCACTCAATTTGCACGCACACTGCCCCCTGCTGTCGCACATTAGGAAATACAGCTGGCACTCAAAGTACCGATCCTAATAAAATGAAGAACCGGACCGTTTTTAAAAGCAGGGTATAGCGATACCTTTCTAGTATCGGTATATCGTGCAACACTACTTCACTGTGAGCTTGATTGACAGGTGGTCTAACCAATCATAATGCTGGATCTGCCATTTTGTCCGACAAAGCAGTCGGGAGTTAGTAGATAAACGTCGGTGGACTTGAACTTGAAAAACGGTGTCTACTGACATTTTTCCGCGGTTAAAACAACATTCATTCTTATGTTCATTCATGTTTATTTGATGCTATAAATAAACTAGTAAGAAGAGATGATCGGTTCACGAGGCGCTACAGCGATCTGTCCAGACACATTATAGAGCCACAAAATGATATTTGTTTAAATTTCTTTAAAAATTAAAAATCGAGTTTTCCAAGATGCCACAACATTGCACAGCCTCTGGTTATAAAAAGTCCTCGAAGACAATGGATAACCTTTTATAGGTGAAAATGTGTTGGTTTGTGTTTTTATATGTATTAAATCATTATTACAGGTTTTTAAACCGTGGTATTGCACTAAGTGAAAATAGCATTTTCTTAGCAAAAGATGCTATTGACTCTAAGTACAACTATTGATGTACATTAAAAGGCATGCAATAACATAGAGTGTAAATTATTTATTAAAATTATTAAATGGATACTGCCTTATTGGGACAATAAAGCCTTCCCTACAACTACCCCTAACCAATAAGCACTTTATTATTAAACACACGTTAGACACTTTATTTTCACTTTTCGAATATCTTCATTTTTATTGAAAATAAATCTGATTTGTGATAGGGAAAGGATTTGAACTCGGGTCGATTTGCGTCTAAACTTCCTGCCCCTACACTATTGCTACTGTTAACGAGTCAGCGTCTTTCATAATTTTGTCTGGCCCAACCAGACATCAGTGGGCGGAGTTAGTGTAAATAGCCTCTGCCAATAAGGTGGACTATATGCACTTAGTGTAAATAGATACTCTGAACTGGGCAATGTCATGTTAGCTAATGCCTTCGTTTTGTTTTGCGTTAGTTTAGTAAAATCTTCTGTAAGAAGTCTATTGTGGATATAGATATTCATGTGTTTAACTATGGTTGCAGTCAGTTTGCTCTCTAGTGTTCACTGACCAACTCTGACTGTTCCAATATGGCGGACGGTTTACGCATATTAGCCCATAGAAACAGCCGCTAATGAATACATATATATATATATATATATATATATATATATATATATATATATATATATATATATATATATATGATTACAATGCCATGCTGCTCTTTTCTGCATGATAGTTAATTTTAGAAAGCTGTATGTGAAAGAACATTTTAATGAAAAGGTGCGGTCAGCTTTAATAATTCAGTCTAATTTTAATTTCCTAATTAAGACGGAAATGTGCAGGGGGGAGAGGAGCCCCTCCAGAAAAATACAATTAATTTAATTGTCCTTTTTAATCTTGGAAATACCACATCCTAGCAAGCCAGCCGTTGTCTTTCTCTGCGTCTCGCAAAGTGCACCTGCCTCCTCTGTCAGTACAAAAGAACAATCCTTCACTGCTCTGCCTCTTGCGCAGCCGCTGACTCTCTACTGTTTTCAAGTCTGTTCTCTAATTCTCCTCCACTTTGTAGCTGAACCCATCAGTCATGGGCATAAAAGACCCACTGTGCTTCTCAGGACCACTGGATGTGTATTAGAGCAATTTACTGTAATTTACATTTTGCTGCAGGTCCCATTGTGAAGACCTGTCTAAAACTCACTGGGGTGCGTCAAACTTGCGTTATGCTTTCCTTTTTTTGCCGTCGTTAATGGGCTGACCTCAACTTAATGAAAGAATGGTCGCCTAATTGCTAAGCATTTGCCTTAGAAAATTGCATGTCTTTGTAGCTTAAGTTAAGTTGAATAACTTTGGTTCAAAAAAAAAAGAAAAGAATCAATAGGAAATGGCCTCGGTGATCAGATTTATATATATGATTTTTCTCTACATGCATTCAAAAGCACTATAGACTAAAATATTTTAGAAATTATATAAAATCCTGTTAAACTGTAAGTTAAACTACCATATTATTTTTTCAAAATAAAAATAATCAGTTTTATGATTTATGAGTATTTATGAGTCACACTGTAATTTACAGAGAAAGTCACTGCATGAGTTCACATTTGATTTATATTTCATTTTAATAGTTACATTTTTTGCAGGTTTTTATGTGCATTATAGTGTTTTAATGTACACATTATGTTTAGTTAATGTACTGTATATACTTGTGCTGTCAAATCGATTAATCGCAATTAATCATGATTAATTGCATCTTACAAAATTTTGTAAATATATAATTTGTGTGTATATATATATATATATATATATATATATATATATATATATATATATATATATATATATATATATATATATATATATATACGTGCATATGCAATATCACACTCGTAGCCAAGCGATATGGCTGTACATCAGCACAGCTGTGATACAGCCGTAGGTAATCACGGCGTGCTGATATACAGCCATATTGCACGGCTACGAGTTTATACAACAGTTCGACGGCACGAGTATATAAATAAATAAGAAATAACAATGGAGTGTCTTTAAAACCCTCTTTTGTGCAGCTCCGTTACCAATTCCAAAGCTAATTCACAGGAATGTTGAGTCCCTCCATTGAAACTCATTGTATTTTGTACAATATTACTGGGAGAGAGAGAGATCACCTGAACAAGCATTACCTGTGTCTGATATAACATTCATTCTTATGGTTGATGTCCATAATATTATATCCATTTTAAAAATCTGTTTGAATGTCTACTGAGGAAAGAGATCTTTTGTATTTGCCCATTTCCAGTTATGGGAATTTTTCATAACATCACTAAAACAACGTCCAAAAAAGTTCCTTTCAATTTAAAAGTCTCTTGCGACTGACTCATTCACTCATAAAGTTTGCCACCATCTAATGGCGTATTAATGTAACTTTCACTCAATCCATATTACGCACTAATGGACCCATTCTCAAAACCAAATACAACATTTTATTTATATAAAATAATATTTATTGAACCAAAATCTTTAAATTAACAACAATGGCTATTATAAATGACAATAGGAATGTAAGTTAAATATAGCCTTAATATTAAATTATTAAATTTAACTTAGCCCAATTCGTTTTGCTCAGGAAAAAGTAACAGATTAATAAAACCAAAGATTGCCCATTTTATGTAACCAAAATGAATTATATCTCATGTCTAACCACTATAAGAGCCAGCGGCAAATCCCCGAAGCACTGGCCGAGATGAAGCTGTTCTCAGCGGGTACACAAGCCCTGGAGCTCGCATCTCCAAAAACTTCTAAACAAATTGTAAAATAGGTGCTATGATTATAGGGTTAGTTCACCCAAAAATGAAAATAATGTCATTTATTACTCACCCTCATGCCATTCCTTCGTTAATCTTTGGCACATAAATTAAGATATTTTTGTTGAAATCCGATGGCTTAGTGAAATATATAAGTGATTGCCGATTTCAAAACACTGCTTCAGGAAGCTTCGGAGTGTTATGATTCTTCTGTGTCGAATCATGATTCGGATCAAGCCGCCAAACTGCTGAAATCATGTGACTTTGGCGCTCCGAACCGCTGATTCGCCATGCTGATAGGGTGAGTAATAAATGACAGAATATTCATTTTTGGGTGAACTAACCCTTTAAATATGAGTCACATATTTCAGGTCTAAACAATGACATTCTCACCTAAAAAACGAATAAAACTACAGTTCATGGTACAACAAGTGTAGTGTTAAAAAATACTGTGAATTTGCTCGGCCGCCATGACAGTGATTGTGAGAGTGATACAAACGGTGAAAAGGTAGTATCACTAGAATATTGCACGACACTCAGCCAATCAGATTCAAGAATCCGAAAGAACTGTTGTATAAGTATAAACATTATATATATATATATATATATATATTTATATTTATATTTATATAGTAGTTTCAGTCCATTGGTATAATAACAATATATTGTCGGTGACACCAAAACAATATCCCATAATCATAATCTCATTGATCAGGAAAAATAAACATTAGAAATCTCACTGCAGTGTAAATAAAACCTGGATTATAGATATGCAATAGGTGAAAGTTAAATTTATTTACATGACTTTGTAAAAAAACAAAAAAAAGCAATTGCAGTTTATTATTATTATTATTATTATATAATTGCAAGATCACCTAAAATGTCACTAAAAGCACCAAAGAGTTTTCCTAAAACAGAAGATGATCTACACCACTATTTAGTTCAGTTTAGTAATTCAAGTTTAATTTGTATGGCACTGCTCCTTTTAGCCCAAAAAAACGGCCTTTGGTTTCGAAGGAGGCCATTGTATCTCCTCCATCGCCTAGCAACTATCACCAAGGCCAGCGCCTCATTGTTGCTGAGGCAAAGCGCTGCATGCACTGCATTGTCTGTATACAGATTCATCTGTACGCTTACATTACTCTATATTTCACTGAAATGCACTTAATGTTCAGGCATGTTAAAAACATGGGGATAAATAATGATTAAAAAGAAAAAATCCAATAGTTCAGCTCACATATGTGAATGATCAAATGCATGGATGTGCACTGAGGAAAGCTCTTTAAAGAAGACTCTAGCCTATGGAACAGATGAACTTACATACACTGGTAACAGAGGGCGGGACTTTTACTCTGAAAAGATTTTCAAGTAAAATTTCGCTGACGTCATTTTTACACAATATCCTTGAATAGCACCTGTGTGAAAGGGGGGGTTGTCTGTCTGTCAGCTTTGAGTAAAAAACATAACCCATGTCTGCAAAACCTACCCATTAGTATATCCACTGCTGACCAGAGACGCAGAGCTTTCCTTGTGCCCGGGGCCCTTCAGGACCGGCCGCTTTTAAAGAGACGAGCCTCCTCAGGAACCTCAGACTCTGGACCATTGGTCCTAGTCCTTCCAAATCAAACCTGTAGTTTTGTTCCCCAAATTTTCAGCTAAAGCACCTTGGAGTTTGTATCAGTACTCCATTCATCTGGCCTCTGTTTTATTTTCAAGTGCCGCCGAGACTCCAATTATCAGCGGGAGGCTTATTTTTCCTCCTCTTCTTTTTTCTTTTCCTATTTTTCTTTCTTTTTCGTCAAAGGCAAGCCCTTTTGACTATAAACTGATTCCTTTGAGAGACACACAATGGCTGTTCGTGGTGAGTACCAAGAGTTTTATGTTATCTCATGTTGTTGTGATGTGAGAATGGTGATGTGCACGAACATACCTGGATATATACGCTTTGTTTGAGATCGATTCTTAATTTGAATTCATCCGTTTTTGATCCACTCTTTTAGGTACCCGGCTCTTAAGGACTTTAAATGTGTATTTCAGAACATATGGACCAAGTTAAGGTAGAGACAGAAAAGGAGTTTTCTACAATCTCTCACTTGTGCGTCAGGAATTGACATGAATGTCCCTATACAGTACATCATTCTGCTAAGTTTTTATCAATTTAGAGGTAGAAAAATGCAATTTTTGTAGAAGAAAAGGACTTTAAAGGCTTCTGTCAGGCGCTTCATATATATAGAACCTTTTTTGGGTTCCCATCATTGGATCATTGGTTTTAATGGATTTAATTTTAAATACATTTTATGAATTAAGCACCTCATAAACATACTTTATCACTATAAAATTTTTTTTTTAATAATTTGGCATAAAGTGTTCTTTAAAAATGAGTCAAGAAACTTAGGGTTCTGTATAGAACCCATTGAACCTTTTTTTCTAAGAGTGGAACTACTTTTTGAGATGCTGAACGTTACATTTTACTGGTAATATTTTATATATATATATATATATATATATATATATATATATATAGATAGATATATATATATTTATATTAAAGTCCTTTGCTTTATTCAGCATTGTCAAATGGCTCTGGTAATTGGCATTTGGCATTGAATTTCAAAGAATTTCAAAGCTCGCTGTAGTTTATTTATCTCACTGTACAAGGAGAAGGTCAGTGCGGACTGACAGCGTGTCCCTCAAGCCCGTGTGACCTTCAGATGAAATATTACATGGTAGTGGTGATGTGAGGTGACGGCGGACAAATGATTGCTTCATAATGAGTTAAAACCCTGACAGATGTATAAAAAAACATTTGTGCTCAGATGAGATAGTGACTGCAGTCTGCAGGCCATTGACAGAAAGAAGATGCAAATAAAATCACGACCGGAGAGTTTGAACATGAATTTTTCTCAAGAATTATGTTTTGTAAGCTCTGATATCTATAATGCATGCCTCTTCTAGTGGATGCGTTTTTGACCATTTTTGGTGATAATACCAGCTTCTTCTGTGGTTTGAGATGTTTTGATGAAGTCTATTGCAGTGTGGAAGACTAGTGATTTTGTTGTTTTTATTATCTAAGAAGACAACAAGTCATAGTCTACCTCACGGCTCTGAGATGAATGTCTTCAGTGCACACAGAAAATAACCCTAGTTTATTTATTTACACTGCCCTCTGCTGCCAAACCATATGTCTGACATGCACTGAGAATATTCATTTGGAAATAAATTTGCACAAATTTCATTGTGTGGGTATTTTAGATGTCTGTGAATGTGCGTTGTATGTTTTATTCAGGGTAGCTGAACTATAACAGTGTTTCTGTCATTTTATATTCTCATATTTTATATTTTATTTATTCTCATTTTATATTTTCAAATATCAATATATTGCTTTGTGGTAAAACCAAGAAAAGAACTGGTTAGAGAAAATGGCAAACCTGAGCCCTTCTCTGAAATGTTTTTATAACATTATTTTATTTTTCTCATTTTTTTTTTGTCATGTCTTCAAGAATTCTAATATTTTGTGATTTTTTTTTTTTTTTTTCAATGTTCTATTTTTAAAAAATATATATATAAGTTCAGATATTTCAGACACAACATGGCAAATTTAATTGATTTTTGCACCATTAAAATATATAATTTAGGAATTTCTTTCTACTTTTGTGTAAAAAAAACATCTGTTGATATTGATGCATCACTGATTCTTGAGACGTGGCACAATGTCCCACAATTTTATTTGCTATTAGGCTAAAATAGCAACATTTCTACTTTAAAATTAATCGTAACAACACCGTTTCATTTATTTTTTTATGTATTTAATAAAATGTATGACATCGTCACTCATTCAGAACCACCTGTCCTCAATGATTAAATCAATATTAAATATAGATGCAAATACATAAAATCATAAAAAAGAATTATAAACATTGCTACTATAAGAAAGGGTAAATATGCCTAATTATACGAATCTATGTCCTTACTTTTTAAGAACACATTTAAAATATCAGGTCAATTAAACACAATCTTCATCCTTATTGTTTTTATCTTCCATCACATTTTTAAAAGTAATTATTTAAAATAATTTCAAATATTTTCTCTCGCACAACTATAATTTGTCAACGTGAAAATGTGTGGATTTTTACATGATTTTCCTAATTTTAGAGAAGCCCTAAAACAAAATGGCGACTTCATTTATTACATGTGAGATGTGCACTGAAAAACACTTTTTGAGAAAATGGAAGGAGGAGATAGTACAGTGTCCTTTGAATCCCTTTTATTATTTTAAATATACATAAAGAGACCAAAATGAAAGAAAAATGAGCAATGGTTGGTGATTTCTTTGGGTCTACTGAGGCGGCAGGATGGCTTTGGTCTTGTCAGCCACAAACTTGAGGACGTCTTCAACGTGGGTCTGGACCATGCCGGCCAGGGGGGCGACCTGAGCCTGGACGGAGGCGGCCAGAGGCTTGATGTGCTCTTCAATGTTGCTGGAGAGGGGCTTCAGCTGCTCCTGGAGCTTCTCGACCATGGGCTGGAGCTGGGCTCTGCTCTGCTCGAGGTAAGCGCTGGAACACAAACCAAAGAGAATTCATTAATAACATAAATTAAATTGGATCATAATTGTGTTGATCATTTAAGTTCACAGTTAAGATGATGATGGACGTACTTTGCCTTGTTGGCCAGCTCAGGGCCCTCGACGTTCTTCAGATTGTCCACGAGGTCCTGGAAGTACTTGGCGATCTTGTCCAGCTCAGCAGGAGCGTCTCTCTTGACCAGAGATACTGACTCAGAGCCTGGAGCATTAACAGAGATGATTGATCAATACAGTCTTACATCTTCAATGGCATTACTCTCAGCTGCTCAAGCTAAATCAGGTGAAAGACTCTATGGCTTTTACTGTACGTTTCTACAGGACATTTGTTGTGTTAAGTACTTTACAGAGTAAAGATAAAATATCCACCACACATACTGTGTCTCTTTAACCCCTAGACCAACTGAGTTGCCATATTACATACACAAAATACAACATATTGAGAGCATCACAAGATTTAAAGTCTCACCAATGGCCAGAGCAACAACAAGGACGGCGATGAGGGAGAATTTCATGGCTGCAGTTTGGCCGAGAGTTGCCTGGACAGACAGAGACAATAATTCATTTCAGTTTCTGGTCAGATTTCTCCTCGTAGATTTTCAGTAAGAATCAACAGCAGAGCTCGACATGACCATAGATGTAATGTAGGTGTAATCTTACCTTATGTCCAGGGGTTCTTAGACCTGATGGTGTGTTCTCTAAGAATCCATGGGTTTTTATAGTCCCAGGACACTGGGATTCCACCCGTACAAAGGGTGATCTGTGCTGATGAAATCATCCATACACACTGAACCTTTAGGCTTTACCTGACACTGAAGTGATTCAATCAAAGTTCAACAGTAATCTGTGTTTGTGCTTAATTAGTGCATTGTTCTGGTGTTTCAGTCACATGATGACGTAATCAGTGCAGTGCTTTTGTGAGTACAGAAATAATGCAGGGCTTATTTACAAATCCGTATGTAGACTGAAATGAATGTGTTTCTGTCTGTTCAAGCACTGAAAATACTGTTTTAGAATTTGATTTAAATAAATGTATACCCCAACTTGCTTGTGTAGTCATTTCTTTGACTGTGAGATCATGTGTTATATTTAGTTTTTATGTCTGAACTATGTCCATATATATCCGCTTTTACTTAAATGTTACTTTAATGTCTTTTATTGTATGAAACTGTCTCGTTAATGTTTTTGAGTCTGATCTAGCATGTATAAAATATTTTAATGCAGTAAAATTATAGAATGAAAGCAGACTGAGTGACGCATAGCAAACCTTTGTTTCCGAGAAATGCTGTTTTGTTTTAATAACTTCATTCCATTGCTTTTATTCTTTGTCATTTGACATTGGAATACAACAACAAGAACTTAGAGAAGCTAACTTAAAATGACAAAAATCTAAATTATATTTGTTTTCTATTAATTTGTTTTTTTTTTTTTTTTGTATTAGGCTTACAGCATTAGAATTGGAAAGTGATAATTGCCTTTTCTGTTTTCATATTATAGCTAAAAATAAATGAATTTCAACATGAGTTTAAAATGGAATTTAATTTAACAAAATTATCTGACTATATGAACGGCAAAAAACCTGTTCTTGAGCATGAGTCAGGAACACACTCATTGTTGCAATGGAGTTCTGATGGGTTTTAGTGTGTTGCTATGAGGTTGCTATGGTGTTCTGGGGACAGTTGCATAAACTGCTAAGAATAGTCTTACAAGTTAGTCATCAAATTTTTTTCTTTAAGACAGTTCATACGTTTATAGAGTTAGTTACATAAAAACAGATTGGTCTAATTTGATACCAAAAAGTAAGACTGACTGCCAGTCTTTACTAACGTATGGAATGCAGAAAATGTCCAAAACATGGTTAATACGACTAAAGTCCTGGGTATACCTTAGATTTTTTACGCATACGCTAGTAGGCGCACAGTCGAACCGAACGCACAGCCTTGCAAAGTATTCATTTGACTCGTACGCATACACGGTGTTCGACGCATGCGCAGTTTTGAACAATCTCTCGCAACCCATGTAAACAACTTTGTATTCTTTCATGCTAGAGTTGTTAAAATGAGGGTACTTTCTAACCTCTTCGCACAGTCAATCTCTCGTCTTTTGTGCTGTATGAGTTCTGTTTGAGCAGTTTTTCTTTGACTACCTTGTGAATCGACGCCTCCAGGGCATGGTTGCCACCTTGTGGATAAACTAATTTCTGCAAAAAAAATAAAAATTAAATGCGCATGTGTGCATGGTTACAAAAATCCTGCGTTGCGCGTGGAGTCTGCGCGTACTCTTCTGATGACGAAATTCGCGTCACGCGTTACATAAAAACAGATTGGTCTACTTTGATACCAGATACCGCTGACCCTCGCGTACGTGTAAAAAGTGAAGTACACTTTGGGCTTAATAAAACAATTATCTATGTTAAAGCCAGTTGATCCTAGTCAATCAACTGTGACCATCGCGTATTGTAATTTTATGATCGATTATCTTATTTCTAGGATAAAATTTAATGAGGTGGTTGTGTAAAAATTTCATGTCAGACACATGAATAACCAGCCAGCACAGAGTGATCACTTTTTAATCCTTTTTATTATTTCAAACATACCAGCATACATGAAGAGAGCATTCCCTGCCTTTTAGGGAAGCCCTAAAAACAAAATGGCTACTTCATTTAATACATGTGAGAGAAAATGGATAGCTCTGTGACCTTTAAATTCTTTTTATTATTTTAAATATACATAAAGAGACCAAAATGAAAGAAAAATGAGCAATGGTTGGTGATTTCTTTGGGTCTACTGAGGCGGCAGGATGGCTTTGGTCTTGTCAGCCACAAACTTGAGGACATCTTCAACGTGGGTCTGGACCATGCCGGCCAGGGGGGCGACCTGAGCCTGGACGGAGGCGGCCAGAGGCTTGATGTGCTCTTCAATGTTGCTGGAGAGGGGCTTCAGCTGCTCCTGGAGCTTCTCGACCATGGGCTGGAGCTGGGCTCTGCTCTGCTCGAGGTAAGCGCTGGAACACAAACCAAAGAGAATTCATTAATAACATAAATTAAATTGGATCATAATTGTGTTGATCATTTAAGTTCACAGTTAAGATGATGATGGACGTACTTTGCCTTGTTGGCCAGCTCAGGGCCCTCGACGTTCTTCAGATTGTCCACGAGGTCCTGGAAGTACTTGGCGATCTTGTCCAGCTCAGCAGGAGCGTCTCTCTTGACCAGAGATACTGACTCAGAGCCTGGAGCATTAACAGAGATGATTGATCAATACAGTCTTACATCTTCAATGGCATTACTCTCAGCTGCTCAAGCTAAATCAGGTGAAAGACTCTGGCTTTTACTGTACGTTTCTACAGGACATTGTGTTAAGTACTTTACAGAGTAAAGATAAAATATCCACCACATACTGTGTCTCTTTAACCCCTAGACCAACTGAGTTGCCATATTACATACACAAAATATAACATATTGAGAGCATCACAAGATTTAAAGTCTCACCAATGGCCAGAGCAACAACAAGGACGGCGATGAGGGAGAATTTCATGGCTGCAGTTTGGCCGAGAGTTGCCTGGACAGACAGAGACAATAATTCATTTCAGTTTCTGGTCAGATTTCTCCTCGTAGATTTTCAGTAAGAATCAACAGCAGAGCTCGACATGACCATAGATGTAATGTAGGTGTAATCTTACCTTATGTCCAGGGGTTCTTAGACCTGATGGTGTGATGGTGTGTTCTCCCATGAGCCGTGGGTTTTTATAGTCCCAGGACAAGTTCAAAGGGTGATCTGTGCTGATGAAATCATCCATACTCACTGAACCTTTAGGCTTTACCTGACACTGAAGTGATTCAATCAAAGTTCAACAGTAATCTCTTTTACTCTTTGTGCTCAAATGATGCATTTTGTGTTTCAAATCACATTATTTTACATGAGAGTGTATAAATATATATATATTATCTATCTTATTATCTAGCATATTACTATATATTGGCTGTTTATTAGTACTTATAAAGCATATATTAATGCCTTATTCTGCATGACCTTATTCTACATTCTTAATCCTACCCAATACCTGAACTTAACAACTACCTTACTAACTATTAATAAGCAGTAATTAGGAGTTTATTGAGGAAAAGGTCATAGTTAATAGTGAATATGTGTTCCCCACACTAAAGTGTTAATTTTATTATATGGAAACAGCTTAAAAGGTGAGCTAATGGATTGTCTTTCTTTTTCAGTTCAATGCCCACATGAAATATTATTATACCTGGTGTCTTGAGGTTTCTAAAACATTATAAAACATCTAAAACATTCTGAGCTGGTATTTCCCCCTTATGCTTTGACTTACACGTCAACACAGACCAGCTCAGCCGTTAATCTATCACAAACTGATTGGGTTTATCTAAGAGTTCAGAGTGGGGAAAATATACAGTCAGGTATTCTTGGTTATCTTGTCCCCTTATTTTGTCATATAATGCGACTACTGGAGTCCAACGTTAGAAACGAGCGCTGAACTTTAGACTCAAAGAACAGATGGTTTTGAAGTGGGCCTTGTTTAACCCACAGCACAGCATTGCCCTCAGGCAATGGAAAGTTTTCTTAAGACCTATGTTTAGTAAATTTTTCTTTAAATGATTACAACTAATTAGAAAGGTCGAGATTTAAAGGTGGGACGTCCTGTTCTGACACATGGTCACAGGAGCACATGGTGTGAGAAGAAAGCAATATTATTTGCTTTAGTAATCTTATTTAAAACGACATGAACTGTACATAAAAAAATGTGTGTGTGTGTGTATGAAGGTGTAGAGAAGCCTTTTTTCAGGTTTTATGAAGTTTTTTTTTTTTATTTTGCATGTTAAGTAATTCAGTTTCTCTTTTTGTTGCCTCAGGGCAACTTTGTGTGATAAGGGGTACTTTTCAAGGATGTTTTGGGCAATACCTCACATTGGCAACAATGTATTATAAGAATGGAAGATACAGAGTTCTCATGTGCAAAAATTGTAACATACACCACTATGTCTCAGCAGAGAAGAAGTGCTTTTTGAAGTTTTGTACAGAGTGAAATCTTATTACATGAAGTACATTATATGGCAGCACACTACATGATACAGATCTATGCATGTATCAAATTCAATATATCAATGTCTTTCAAGTGTTTTCCCCTTTTTACTTAATGATTTCTTGAAATTTTTTTATTTTTTTTTTATAAATAAAATGTTCCCAAATGTACAGAAGAGAATTAGGGCCAAGCAATAATAAAAAAATTAAAACCATCTCGAGATTAAAGTTGTTAAATTTCGAGAAAAAAGTCGAAATAAAATGTTGAGAATAAACTCATTAAATAATGAGAAAAATTTTAAATTACGAGAACAAATTTGTTAAATTATGAGAAAAAACTTAAATTTCGAGAAAAAAGTTGAGATAAAATGTTGAGAATAAAGTCATAATTAAATGAGTTTATTCACAACATTTTATCTCAACATTTTATCTCAACTTTTTTCTCAAAATTTAACATTTTTCTCATAATTTAATGAATGTTCTCGTAATTTAACGACTTTTTCTCGTAATTTAACAAGTTTATTCTCAACATTTTATCTAGACTTTTTTCTTGAAATTTAACGAGTTTTTTTCTCGTAATTTAACGAATTTGTTCTCGTAATTTAACGACTTTTTTCTTGTAATTTAATGACTTTATTCTCAACATTTTATCTCGATTTTTTTCTCGAAATTTAACGAGTTTTTTTCTCATAATTTAACGAGTTTATTCTCAACATTTTATCTCGACTTTTTTCTCAAAATTTAACGACATTTTTCTCATAATTTAACAAATTTGTTCTCGTAATTTAATGAGTTTATTCTCAACATTTTATCTCAATTTTTTTCTCGAAATTTAATGATTTTTTTCTCGTAAGTTAACGAGTTTATTCTCTACATTTTATCTCGACTTTTTTCTCGAAATTTAACAACATTTTTCTCATAATTTAACAAATTTGTTCTCGTAATTTAATGACTTTTTTCTCGTAATTTAATGACTTTATTCTCAACATTTTATCTCAACTTTTTTCTCAAAATTTAACATTTTTCTCATAATTTAATGAATGTTCTCGTAATTTAACGACTTTTTCTCGTAATTTAACAAGTTTATTCTCAACATTTTATCTAGACTTTTTTCTTGAAATTTAACGAGTTTTTTTCTCGTAATTTAACGAATTTGTTCTCGTAATTTAACAACTTTTTTCTTGTAATTTAATGACTTTATTCTCAACATTTTATCTCGATTTTTTTCTCGAAATTTAACGAGTTTTTTTCTCATAATTTAACGAGTTTATTCTCAACATTTTATCTCGACTTTTTTCTCAAAATTTAACGACATTTTTCTCATAATTTAACAAATTTGTTCTCGTAATTTAATGAGTTTATTCTCAACATTTTATCTAAATTTTTTTCTCGAAATTTAATGAGTTTTTTCTCGTAAGTTAACGAGTTTATTCTCTACATTTTATCTAAATTTTTTTCTCGAAATTTAACATTTTTCTCATAATTTAACAAATTTGTTCTCGTAATTTAATGACTTTATTCTCAACATTTTATCTCAAATTTAGCAACTTTAATCTCGAGATGGTTTTATTTTTTTATTATTGCTTGGCCCTAATCCTCTTCCATACTAATGAACCCAAAATTTTTTTTTTTTTTTTCATGTGCCATCAACATGTGTGCAGTAGAGGGTTAAGGTAGATTTATAGAATAATATCATGACTTTATTAATACTTTACCAGTTCATTGTCATCAGGATTGTTTAAAATGTGTTAATGAGGATCATAAACGATTTCATTGAATTAATCTTTTTATAATTTGGCTAAATAAAAAGTGTCAGTAGCCTAACAGAGACTCTGTAAATAAAGAAAACACTAAGATGTTAACACATTTGATCTGTATGTGTAGCCTATTATTTATGTACTTTAATTTACTGTTTTTTTTTTTTTTTGTTGTTGTTGTTGTTTTTTTTTATAAAATGTTTAATTCCTGGCCTTTTTTTTTAATTGTTTGTTATTTATATTGGGTTATTATTATATAAAATTCAGAGAGGGAGTGTCCTCCAATACGCTACGACCTTCTCCGAAACAATAGATGGCGAAGTACTCGAGCAGCATGTGACGCAGAGAAGACGAACAAGACGCGTGTCGCAGTGAGTGTTCTGCGCATGCTCGCGACGCATTCTCGTTCACTCACAAGCAGCATCATGGCGGACGTACTGGATCTTCATGAAGCGGGGGGTGAAGACTTTCCTATGGACGAGGATGGCGACGGTACAATGTTTATCTATATTCAAACAGTCCATACACAGTATTATTTTTTAAATTATCTAAAACCACCTGTTTATTTGTGTTGAATGTGTGTAAAGTTAATACTCGTGTTTATGCCCGGCGGGCCTAGTCATATTAGCACACGTGCTAATAGTTAGCTAATTCAAACGAATCGCGCGCTGTAGTGATTCTGCTTAATTTTGTTGCCTTGCTTAATTGTTTTTTTTTTTTACGTTTTACATGTTTCCATGTTTACCGTATCTAAAAAGAAAAAAAGCATTGTTTGGTCATTAAGGTTACAGGCTCAGATGTAACGTTACAAGTTCAACATCAGCGTTTGTATTAATTGATTAGTATTCGTGTGAATCTTCTATTAGTTTATATTTATATAGTTATCTTCAAAAAAGGTTCACGCCGATGTTGTTAATACTTTTGAAAACATTGTAAGAGTGATAATTTTTCTTTTGTTCACCTTACAGAGAGCATTCACAAGTTAAAAGAGAAAGCCAAGAAGAGGAAGGGTCGTGGGTTTGGATCAGGTAAGTCACCTCATCTCTACTCTTGTGTTTTATGCATTTTAATTAGTAGTGCTAATGATGTTTGCTGCTTTATTTCACAGAGGAAGGAGCAAGATCCAGAGTCAGAGAGGACTATGACACAGTAGAACAGGATGGAGATGAGCCTGGCCCTCAGAGATGTAAGTGTAACTTGCAGAACTATAAATCACATGCAAGTGGATAATGCAAATCACAGAATATCAATATTTGATGGTAATGTGGCATATCAGCATCTGACATCTCTTGCTTGACTTTTGTGACCTCATGATAGAAATTATACAGTCCAATATGTTAAAAGAGAAGAATTTATAGGCATGGATAGTTGCTGGTTTAACCACGGCTGACGGTGTTTGGTCACTTATGGTTGCAGCTGGAAGAGAGAACTTTTATGGCTTGTAGTTTTTGAACTGTTTTTGATGTGTTTTGGTGTCATTTCAGCTGTTGAAGGATGGATTCTGTTTGTGACTGGTGTACATGAGGAGGCGACAGAAGAGGATGTCCATGACAAGTTTGCAGAGTTTGGAGAAATCAAGAACCTGCATTTAAATTTGGACAGAAGAACTGGTTACCTTAAGGTTAGTTTTTTTTTTTTTTTTAATGCAAAAATTGACTGCTTTTTTGTTTTGCACTATTTATTTGTAACTTTTTTATGAGAGCTTAAGAGTGTGTGTGTGTGTGTGTGTATGTATATGTATGTGTGTGTGTGTATATAATATATATATATATATATATATATATATATATATATATATATATATATATATATTTTTTTTTTTTTATTTTTTTTTTTTTTTTTTTTATTAGGGTTGCATGACTACTGATTTCTGCTAGTCGATTTCTTATCAAAACAATACTCGAGTTACTCGACTACTCATGGTTCATGCTACTGTAAATTAAAAGACATGAAATAGTTCTTATCAATACATTTTTATTAATTCATAGCCTAATGCAACAATTAAACTCTCAAAACATTAATTACGACATTATTAATTTTCATGTAAAAGAGTAAAGCCAAATAAATAGCTGCACATTTTAATCCTAACATTTGCATCGTATATGCAAATTATATGTGCATGGCTGCATGCATACAGTAATTTAATAATAACTTATAATGATAGTTATATGGTTTATAGACTAACACAAGTCATCACCGCTATCGTCCTATCGCCACACGCAGGCTTTGGTCGAGCTCATGGATCGCTAGTTTGTATTTAGAAATAGAAGCGCATAGAGAGAGAGATCAGTAGTGAGGGAGTAGTTCTTGCCTTTCATTTCAGACGCAATGTCCGCTTTTAGAGTCGTAGAGAATTCATCAATGCTCGTTTGCTTCGTGGTGTGCGTATCACTAACATTTGCCTTTGTTGTTGGATGATTCAATCGTAGGTAGTTGTGCATAGCTGTCGTACTGCTGTTGTATTTTAAAGTAGTCTTACAGAGCTGGCAAATTAAAATATTTTTGTCATCCTTGATGAAATGCTTCCACGCATCTGATGCGTGATGTCTGTTGGTGACGTTCACGTTTGGAATTAATTTATGGTTAATGCATGCTCGAGTAGTCGATTGTTTCCGACAGCACCGACTAGTGGTTGAAGTAGTCGATCTCTCAACTACTGGACTAGTCTGTGGTACAGTGATAGATTGCCAACTGTGCAATAAGTTAATTTGTGAAATTTCCTCACTACTAAATATTCCACGGTCAACTGTTAGTGGCATCAAAACAAAGTGGAAGCAATTGGGAATCACAGAGCAGGGTCAGCACACGCTGAGGCACACAGCGTGCAGAAGTCGCCAACTTTCTGCAGAGTCAATAGCTACAGACCTCCAAACTTCGTGTGGCCTTCAGATTAGCTCAAGAACAGTGTGTAGAGAGCTTCATGGAATGGGTTTCCATGGCCGAGCAGCTGCATCCAAGCCTTACATCACCAAGTGCAATGCAAAGCGTCGGATGCAGTGGTGTAAAGCACGCCGACACTGGACTCTAGAGCAGTGGAGATGTGTTCTCTGGAGTGACCAATCATGCTTCTCTGTCTGCCATTCTGATGGACGAGTCTGGGTTTGGTGGTTGCCAGGAGAACGGTATTTGCCTGACTGCATTGAGCCAAGTGTAAATTTGGTGGAGGGGGATTATGGTGTGGGGTTGATTTTCAGGGGTTGGGCTTTGCCTCTTAGTTCCAGTAAAAGGAACTCTTAATGGTTCAGCAAACCAAGACATTTTGGACAATTTCATGCTCCCAACTTTGTGGGAACAGTTTGGGGATGGCCCCTTCCTGTTCCAACATGACAGCACCACTGCACGAAGCAAGCTCCATAACGACATAGATGAGAGAGTTTGGTGTGGAGGAACTTGATTGACCTCAACCCGATAGAACAGCTTTGGGATGAATTAGAGCGGAGACTGTGAGCCAGGCCTTCTCGCCAACATCACTGCCTGACCTCACAAATGCTCTTCTAGAAGAATGGTCAAATTTCCATAAACACACTCCTAAACCTTGTGGAAAGCCTTGCCAGAAGAATTGAAGCTGTTATAGCTGCAAAGGGTGGGAGATATATATTATTATTATTATTATTATTATTATATTATATGTGAATAAGACTGAGATAATACATCTAAATGGATATATACAAAATATTTTTTTCATATAAATGACAGGTACAGGCTTTTGTCCACCAGATGGCAGTGTTTAAAACAGAACACAATCAGATTTTTTTTCTCATCTTGACCATCTTTTAACAGTGTTTAATGTGATCATCTTGCTGCTTTCTTGTGCTTAAAGGGATAGTTCACCCAAAAATGAAAATTTTATGTTTATCTGCTTACCCCCAGGGCATCCAAGATGTAGATGACTTTTTTTTCTTCAGTCGAACGCAAATTATGATTTTTAACTGCAACCGCTGCCTTCTGTCAGTCAAATAATAGCAGTGATTGGGAACTTGAACAATAAGAGTCGAAAAAACTTCCATAGACAAATCCAAATTAAACCCTGTGGCTCGTGACGGCACATTGATGTCCTTAGACACGAAATGAACGGTTTGTGCGAGAAACCGAACATTATTTATATAATTTTTTACCTCTAATACACCACTATGTCCAACTTCGTTCAGCTTCCGGCTAGTGAGGTCTGATCGCGCTCTGACAACGGAAGTGATGTCTCGCGCTCATTGAAGTATATTGACATCACTTCCGTCATCAGAACGTGTTTTTTGACCTCACTAACAGGAAGCTGAACGAAGTTGGACATAGTGGTGTATTAGAGGTAAAAATTATATAAATACTGTTCGGTTTCTCGCACAAACCGATCGTTTCGTGTCTTAGGACATTAATGTGTCGTCACGAGCCGCAGGTTTTAATTTTGATTTGTCTATGCAAGTTTTATTTACTGTTATAGTTGACGTTCTCATCTACTGCTATTATTTGACTGACAGACGGCAGCAGTTGCAGTTAAAAATCATAATTTGCGTTTGACTGAAGAAAAAGTCACCTACATCTTGGATGCACTGGGGGTAAGCAGATAAACATCAAATTTTCATTTTTGGGTGAACTATCGCTTTAAGTATTCCAATAGATGTTGTGGACAATGTTCAGAACCTTATTTTCCATAAGGGAGATTTCTTTTAGGGTAGTTAGTGTATGGTAAGGTTGCAGCAGCTTTACATGTAGTCTCAGATGTAACGCCCACAGAAGTTTCAAAGTCGTCATCTGATTTCCAGGAGATGTGTTATTGATTTTACATTTCCATTGATTTTACATTTCCACTTCTCTAAACATTGTGGAACAAAACGAACTGTGATTGGTTGCCTTACATGTCGTTCAGACATCCTCTTGGGTGTTCCTTGGTCAAAGAAAGCTGCGACGTTCTGGCTACACGAGACTAATTTTCATGTGACTAATGATGTGCATTTTCAGTTGTTTGTCTGCTCAAGGACTTCTGATAAACAAAAGTGAATTCCATTAACATTTGTTTTTTTTTTTTTACTTTAATGTGCACATGTGACAGAGTTCTTTGTTCAATGCAACACATAAGTCATCTAAAATAGTGTATTATTTTACAAAATAATTACAAATTTCAACTGTGGTGTCCTGGTCCATGAGGTTGTGATCCATCTAGTTGATCACAAGATGCTCTATATGCAGTGTGATTTTGAACATTTTGGCTATTGCATTTTATTTGTTTTCATTGATTTTTATTTTATGCATGTCGATCAGCCATTGAGAAACCCATACTGGTGGATCCTCACATTTGGGCCTGTTTTTATCTAGAAGATTTGTTTTCTCAGGTCAAGCTGACACATGTTAATGCACAAAATGTTTAGTTTGGCCAAAGAATGTGAAAGACAGTTGTGGATCCAGTCAACCCGATGGAGAAACGTCTTTTTGAGGGCTTCATGTGTTGTTTGAAACATTATCTGGCAAATAATGTGCAAACTTGTTTTTTTTTTATATAGGGCTATGCACTGGTGGAGTACGAGACTTACAAAGAAGCCCAGGCTGCGATGGAAGGGCTGAATGGACAAGATCTTATGGGGCAACCAATCAGTGTTGACTGGTGCTTTGTAAGGGGACCGCCGAAGAGCAAGAGGAGGTGAGTTAGTTTCTCATTGTCAGTTTGACTGAATTTAAATACTGACTGTTTCACTCTCTCACACAAACTTTATTTGTAGTGGAAATGTTTCTTCTATTGCATTTGTTAAAGATACAGGTTGTAATACCACATGACTAATGGACCAATGTGCTTTCCTCTAGGGGTGGAAGGAGGCGCAGCAGGAGCCCCGACAGACGGAGACGCTGATTTTCCCCTCGTTTGCCTCCAGTGTCTGTTTCCCAGCCAGTTTGGCATTTATACTTTTTAAGACAGTTTGGAGTCAGATTGAAGTGCGTGTATTTCTTTAAATAAGGATTTTAGTGGTTTTGGAGGGTGTTTTGTTTTTTTTTTTTTTTTTTTTTTTTTTGGTCTTAATTGTTAGTTGTTCAGCAACTGTCTGTAAGTCTTTGTTTTATTAGAGGACAGATGTTGCTGAAGAATACATCTTGAAGCTGTTGGTATTCCAGTTTTTTTTTTTTTTTTTTTTTTTTTTAAAAAGTGACTGTACACTTTAAAATTTATGTAGATTGTCATGTCATTCTCTCATTAAAACCTGTAATGATTAGTGATTTGTATATTTCCAATAAATTAATTTGGATTAAAATCTTTGTTTCCTGCTTTGCATTTGAACCAGTTTGTTTACAGGTTTTACTAAATTTACAAGTTCACCCAAATAAATGCAGTACTAAAATGGTATAAATACAAAAAACTAACCAGAATTACACTATGCCAAATTTTGTGTAAATTTATCATTGAGTTTCATTTGAATTTTTTTTTTTAAACCATACTGTTATGTTCAAATTTCGGCAATGACTTCAATGTGAATCAAATTAAAATTTATGAAAAATGTTTATTTACTGTTTCCTCTGTGTACTTTGACAATTTTTTTTTAAATTAAATAGGCCATAATATGACTGATTTTTATTACGTACATTGTTAGGCATATTAATTATACAAATATTTGATACTAGTTTTACTAGGCAATTACTAGTTGATTTACCTAGTTTTTTATATATATATATATATATATATATATATATATAATTTTTTTTTTTTTTAATAAAGGCAAAATGATTGATACTTATGTCATCGGAACTTGAATTTACCCAGCAGAGCAATATCATATCTCTATTATGAAATGTTTTAAACCACTTGCAGTTTTCCACAGAAAAGATAGGCGTTAACTTGTGACCGCTGAGGTCATGCTGCATGAACGTGGGATTGACCAGACAACATGCTGATGACATTTTTCCAGCATCAGCAAGTTACAATATGACTAAGCCGGTCCCCCTTAAATAATATAGTTGCTTATTGTTTTGTCACAGGTCCGATTTACTTTCATAGGCTCCTCGAACCGATGCCCATCATATGTACTATGTGGTCAACCAACCAGCGTGGAATACTGAGCTCCCACTCTCTTTTCACATTTGCCCTTTTCTGCCCAGAGGCGGGGCTTAATAGGGAACTCCTACCGCTATTGGCTCACGCCTGTGCCCGTCAAACTCAACTCTCTCTCTGATTGGCCCAAACGGTCAGTTGACTTTCCATAGATGGGCGGATTTGTAGCGCCTTGGTTGACATTGTTGTTGTTGTGGGAGTAAGAATGTACTTAGTCGTCAAGTCTTTTTAAGACAACAAGCAAGCCGTATTTTTGACATTTACGCAAAGCTGAATAACATTACCTCCTGAGGAACTGATTTTCTGCGAGAGAAAAGTCCAGAGTGGGAGGAAATGAGAGAGAAATTCCGCGAGGCCGCTCGAGGTAAGCGCGCAACTGCATTAGCTTTAGCTCCGCGAGCCCGAAAAACCCTTACGAGCGTTTTGTAACGGAACCGGGTCGATTTTCCTTAGCGGCTGAGTGCTGTTGATGAAAGTAAACTGTCTGTTATTTCCGCCATATCCGTAGTTTGACATCAAAATATATGCTTTCTTTTGAAAAAAACTGTGTGAAAGTAGAGAGTTAATAAGGGAAAGTTGGCCGTTAGGTCATGTTTTAGGCTGGACACTCTGAGGGGACGGTGAGCGAATGGATGACCCTCATTTAACTGCTGAAACTAGATTAACTAACAGCCACAAACTATAAAAGTTAATTACAAGTCTTGCTAATCGCTTTTAATTGTGTATAACAAGACTTGATCCTCATCTTCTAGACTAACGCAGTATTTATGCCTCAGCAACTTTGAGAGACACTCACTGTCCGCTAGCTGAGCAGCTAACTAACTGGTCAAGCAATGACAGTCTGAAAGAAGGGCAAATTGTGTAGTTTTAAAGGTTTATATATTAGTAAGAACTGTGTTAAAGATTGTTTAAGAAACAGTTATCTGGCAGCCTATGGCTGTGGCCACTCCTTTCAGCCCAGTGACCTTTCATGCTTGTCATGTATGTGTGTTATGTACTGCATCTGCTGACCTGTGTATCACATTTGATTGGCATTTGTTTTATAGACTGTAGCTTATTATATTGTGTACAATGTGTGTCCCATTCTGGTTCATAGTGTATATTATATACAGAATGTTATATGCTGACCTGATCTGCATCCTCACTTGTTATCTTCATAAGATTATATTAAGCTGAAGATCATAAAATTGCAAATATGTATATTTAATCAGAAGAAGACTATTGTGTGTGTGTGTGTTTGTGTGTATAATTTAATTTAATCTAATCATTTTTGTCCAAAAAAAGTGCAATTTTAGCTGCATTAATATATTTTTATATGAAAATGAGTTTAACTCTTATAGAACTGAACAACACTTTTGAGAAATATCTAACTCCAGCCATGTTTATTCGACATGGAACTTGTTGCCTGCACATGGGCACTGCCATGTTGACTTTACGTCATGCAATTGACTGATAAAATATTCAAAATTATAAGCAGTCTTTGCTGGAGTGTTTAAACTAACAGTGATGTTGATCCTAGACATGGCAGTAATCACAATCAAATGACATCAGAAACGTCATACATCCAGGCCAATAGATGTCATTAGCCAGGTTTCCATTACAGATTTGTGCAATTTGAAGGGTAATGGAGACATAACTAATGAAAATTACAAAAACCTCTGGTACTCTATTGAAAAACAAGAGTTAGATAAATGCAAACAATATTTCAGCATCTTTAACTGTATAATACAGCAACTGAACTGTTTTGTTGTGTGATTGCAGTTTCACTAAGATGGGTGCAATGTTTTTCACTGACCCAAATGTGTATGTGAAATTGTAAGGAATTTAATTAATAATCAACTTTTTCCACAACTGTCCTACTTATTGCGTCTTTCTTCTTCTGGTGGAATTTGACAGACTTCAGAGTGTGACGCAGTCATTACCGAACCCCGCTTAAAATGAAAGCTGTGGGCACTTGCTGCCATGGTTTTGATTCCCTACAATGTGTGGGTACGGTTACACTTGGCTCTGAATTATTCAGCTCTGTATTTACAAGCTCTTTTGTCAGCTTGTTGTTTAGTGAAGGCAGCCACCCCTAAACATGAAAGTAGGACATGCAAACAAAGTCTTGGGTTTTTAGACAGTTTGGAGCTTGTTTTTCTCTTGTGTGGACCTTGAAAATAATCATAGCTAAGCCTTCGTAGTTTAAACAGACCCATTCTTCAGCCTCATTATGACTTTTTGTACTTGCACAGTTGACACGAACATTGACATTAACTTTCTTTTCAACATGATTTTAAAGCATTTATTTGTGTAAGGGAGAGTATGTTGTAGATGTAGTTTTTCCACCAACTTTTTCTTTTCTCTAGTACATTTCAGTAGTTCATGAGCTGTTACAAATTAAGTTTTAAAGGGAACCTATAATGCCTCTTTTACAAGATGTAATATAAGTCTCTGGTGTCCCCAGAATGTGTCTGTGAAGTTTCAGCTCAAAATACCCCACAGATCATTTACTATAGCTTGTCAGATTTGCCCCTATTTGGCTGTGAGCAAAAACACACCGTTTTTGTGTGTGTCCCTTTAAATGAAAATGAGCTGCTGCTCCCGGCCACTTTCCAAAAGAGGGTGGAGCTTTAACTTCAGTTGCTCAAAAACGACAAAGCTGGAGAATCTCACGCAGCCAAAATAACGATTGTCAGTAACGGTGTTCAGTCTTACATTGTTCAAACCGGAGTCGACACTGATGGAGAGACTCAGGAAGAAGTTACAACTTTTAGAATGAAACTGGACGTTTCTGAATGGTTAGTGAATAAATGTATGTAGTTGCTGTGGAGTTGATTCAACTCATCCACTAGCATGTGCCGTCATGTTAATCTTTTGTGCAAATCCAGCATTGAATTGACCCTTGTTCGTGAAGCAGTCTGGCGTAAAATGACGGCATGGTAACAACACTCTTCCTCTTCTCTAAAGCAGCCCAACATGGCCTCACCCCCTTTGTTGCATGCTCCCGGGGGGCGGGGTTTATGTAAATTTTGGGGTTTGTGATGTCGCTAACCGGGGAAGAAACTTGTTGTAGTCCCTACCAGCCATTTGTTGTGGTCCTTAAAAAGCGATTTCTGTAAAAGAAAATATCTCCCTTTGCATTGAACCTTGAGCATCATAACTTTGCAGATGTTATTTATGCTCTAACGGCAACATTACATGCTAACTAAAGTTAAAAAAGTGAAATCATAATCAAGGACCCCTTTAAAAGTAGAAATATTTCATGCAGTGTCTAGATTAATGCACAATAATTGCAATACAATTTAAAAAATATTCTTTGGCGTAATTGTAGATTGAGTTTAGCTTGTCACACCCCAAGACAGGTTGAACTAAGTGAATATTTTTGTTTAATATCTAAAGCAGGATGTCTTAACATTTTAACTGTGCTGTCCTATTAACCCATAGTTGTCTGTTTGATTGTAGGCTCTTATTTTAATTCAGAATGTTCATACTAATATGATAGTGTGTTGCTCTTAGGTTTACATCCACTGTTCTATCATTGTTTTACCAGGCTTACAGTTTACACAGTACCTCAAAGGCCTCCCTTAATACTAGGAAAAGTGTGTTGTTTTATGTATGGTTTGCAGTAAACAGGTTGAAAGTTAGCTACATGATCTTAGAGCTTTTTGCTCTGAGTCATACTCTATTTACAGCACACCTGAAACTGAAGAACAAGAGTGGACTGTGCTTTGGAGTTCTGTTCTCCATTATTTGTTAGTCTGCTACATGGTTGTGTCTCTGTGCCGTTATTATTGGTTTTTGGGAACTTTTAATTGTTTTAACAGTTTAGAGAGTGTGTTAATAAAGAAAACATGCTGTTAATCATGTTTAAGTGGTCAGCATAGTTCATCAATAGAGTCAGGAATTGTTCAATAATCATTATTTGGGTTGGGCCAGTTTGCGGCAGTGTGCATGTTTGTTATAAGAATGTTTTACTGTCACTGTTTTAAAAGTGGTACCTGCCCAAGATTATTGAAGTATGCTCCTTCAGACACCTGATAACCGATGCTTATATTCAATGCTTCACATCACTCTGTATTTGTGTAATTCCTTATTTCACTTATTTATTTTTCAGAGCTAATTGAGAGCTGGGTGTCAGGTAAGAACCTGCAGGTACTACTTGTTAATTATGAAAATTTAAGTGGTGTCCCCTCACCAATGGGTTTGAGAACAGCAGGTGAATGAGGGCAGGTGGGGCAGAGACTCCATATCACTTACAGTCTTATCCACTGAGCCAAAAGGCTCCCACAACAATCATCTGCCCCAACAAACAGACATCATATTAAATTGATACAAGACCCTATTAGACATTTAACTGTTTAAATGTAGAGAAACTGTTTTTGCTTTATGTCGAGCCAACATGAGCCGGAAGCCATCAGCAATTTGCCCTTGAGCAAAGCACTTAGGTCTAGCCGGTTGATCCGGAGGTATTGAAAGTGTTTGCTGAGTGACTGACCGCTAACATTATCTTTAGTTTGAGAGCATCGTCTCTGACTTGTGTTTTATGATGCTAAGCTAGGGCTGGATGATTAATTGAATAGTAAACGAAATTCAGAATCTCTAGCCAACATAATTTTCCCATGCCGGTTATTTAGTTTTTTTAATCCTGTTAATACTTTCCCCTTAAAAACATACTACCGTGTGTGTAGTCATGTGACTACGCCCCGTCCGGGCAGCAGCATGAAAGCAATACGGAGGCAAACTCACAAAAGTTTGTCAACTGTATGAGTTTAAAGGCTTTCCAGTTTGAACATTCAAGTGATTTTCCACCATTGAAGAACAACAATATGGAAAACACCTCACTTTAGTGCCCGCGAGCTGTTTTCTGTGACACAGAGAGCTGAGCCGATCCGATCCGTGTTGTTTTTGACAAGGTGCGAGCCCTGAAGCCAGATCACTTTCACTTGCGTCTTCACTATACTTTGTCAATTGTATGTTTTAAGGATTGCCAGTTTGGACATTCAAGCAATTTTAGACCCTGGGATGTGTATCATTATATTGAGCTACTACGCTGATGCATTGTGGCACACAAACACTCATACAGACAGTAGCTGCACATCACGTGAAGATCGCGTGCACAGAGAGGAGCGCAGAAACTCGTTGTCAATGCCGTCCTGTTTATCACTAAAGTAGCTTAGAAACTCAAATTATAGCATGTGTTTTTTTTCTGCTTTTGAAGTAACTACTTACAACCCACAGCTTTACAATTAATAGAGAGACGGTATGACTAATTCATACGCAATCAGTAGGGCTGGGTACCGAACTCGATACTTTTTAGGTACCGATTGAACTGCCTCGATACTACCGAGTATCGAAAAGTGTCTTGTCATTCGGTACCAAATTTCGGTACCTCAGAATGGAGCCGAGGAGAGGGGCGGAGAAATGCTTTCGCTGTCTCGTTGAGGAGCAAGTAACGTTGCGCTACATTGTTATTTATATCTAAATATATAAAACTATACGCGCGAGAGAGACCCTATGTGCGAGAGCGCAATTGAATCAACGGTTTCGTTTTCAGTTTATCTCCGAATGGACGGGTGAGAAACGGCTGTTTATGTGAGCAGCCGGTTCACTACAGATACTGTTAACAGAAAACAAAAGTGTAGCACTGCCTGCAGAAACAGCGGAACGCACAATGTTTTTTGTAGTCTAAGCTAAGGTACAACACACAGCAGCTTTACATCAGCGTTCGTTCCTCAAGTCTATGGAAACACGCGACCGGTTCATGACAGGCTCGTTCGCCTGCACGAGCACAGGCTCTGCCTCTGGCTCCAGAACGCGAACAATTCTGCTGAAAAAGAGGTATCAGCGTCCTCCTGATACTGCGGATAATTTGCGGGTCGGGCCAAGTAATAAAAAAAAAAAAAATAACATTCAAATTAATTGCGGGTGGATGAGAGATGAATCATTAATGTGTTGATTTTAATAAAGACACAGAACTCTTATTTCACGGTAAGACGCAACGAACTTGCGTCACTCTTACTTCCACTTTGATCTTGTTAATAATAATTAATTTTTTGAAGAACAATTGCTGAGTGATTTTAAAAAAGAGCCTCACATACTTAATTTTTGCATTGAAAATTAAACTTTATTAAAACTATTTGCACTGATTTATTGTGTTGGGTAAATTTTAATTTGTGCTTTTTTTATTCCCCGCAGTGGCTCAGGAGATGAGTCTTTGAGTCTGAAAAAAAGTCAACAAAGTTAAAATATAAAACCAAAGATTTTTTTGAGGTTATGTAATCTTGTTTAAACATATTTTATAAAACTGGTACCGAAAAAGGTATCGTTTAGGTATCGGTATCGAAGTCAAGGTATCGGTATCGTCTCGTATCGAAAATTTTTGAACGATACCCAGCCCTAGCAATCAGTCTCTGATTAATGCGTTCAAATAACTGTACTGTACTAATTTATCTGTATCTGATTTTCAACTAACAGAAATCTGTAAGAAAAGTTACAAACCACAGATAAAATAACTGCTGAAAGTGAGCTATGTCAGATCACTCTTTCACCAGGAAAAAAAATCCACCTTTAATAGTCAAGCATATTTACAGTACAAACATTGTCATTGGTCTATGAGGGCAAAAAAACAAACAAAAAAATCGTTCATTAATCATAATCGAGGTAAAATGTTCAATTAATTGAAATTTTGATTTTAGGTCATATCGTCCAGCCCTGTGTTAAGCTGTAGCTTTAAAATGCAGGTTTTTTTCTACAGAACGGAGCTTCTAGGAACTAGCTGTTCTCTTGGTTTCTCCAAAGGGCCTTCTGACGACAGCCAGTGCCCACGGTTTGATTCATTACTCCGGAGAGTCCCACTAGCAGCATACCTCGCTGCCCCAGACCTATGTGTCAACTTCACAGCATTCTTTAAGAAACCACAATTCTTCAGAGCGCCAGAGATTATACTGTGAAACAAAAGCAGGACCGCTAGTCCAAACAGTGGCCAGAGAGTCAAAAAAACAATGTAACCGTCAGTTTACTGTCAGTGCACTGTCACTGGGCCCAGTGTCTGGTGTGAAAGTGTGTTGATCACATGGCTCATTCCTCATGCCCTGAACATCAGTCTTGATCTGGAGCAGCTGTAATCCTATCCCAGAGAAGCTGAAGAGGAGTCTTTCGCCTGGGATGACATCACAGGGATTGACGTAAAGATGCCTGGCTGTCGAGCTAGCAGCACGTGGATATTCACATGAGCAATAGCTGCCTTAGGCTGTGGATAATTCGTGTTGAGCTGCTGTTGCACACACTTTAGGCGCCTTTAGTTTGTTGTATGGTCCAAATGTCCTTCTTGATTATATATTTGTTTGCTGTAGAAGAAATATTACTTTTGCTATTTACCCTAGTGAATTGGTTTGTTTGAAGGGTTTTATTTGAACAACAAAGCAGTTAAGCTTGACTTGCTTAAACGTTTTGTACAGATAAGTTTCTTAGTTTACTCGTGGTCATGGTAGACTTCTTTTGCTTGATGAAAGGAAGCAGCAGCACTGGATAAAATCTCATTAAATACATATGCCTTTTAAGAATAATGTGTAAATCAAAACACAAACCACACCCTGCAAGCTTAATGTGGATTGCATAACCATGTCTGAGTAAATACAACAACAGTCACTTGAATTCATCATTCAAGCAACAATAGCATCCTTTGTAGGAGCCGCAGCTAGATTCCCATGGCACAGTGAGCATTGCACATTTTTCAAATGACAGAAGCTGCCTGACATGATCGTGCACTTTATACCTTTTATACCTGCTCAGAAGGCTAGTTTTCTAAGGTGTGTTTGTGAAATTCAAATACATAATTGTTACAGTCAGATATGGATTGAATAGGGGAAACCCAAATCATGTACACACAGTACAGTATGACTCTTTGTCCAAACATTGTTTAGTTTAGGTTGGCACACTCCCCTGCACTGTAAAAACTTTGGCGGATTGTTTGCCAGGGTCAATGAAAACATAACTGCTGCTATCTTTTATTATTATCTTATTATCTTTTTTTGCAGACAGCAGTAGTCTTAGCCATGAAGCAGAATTGCCATTGTGCTACCAAGATGGCCGGCCCAGATGGACTATTTTTGCATTTCCTTCACTGATTTTGGGTGAAAATCTGTGGAGTTCTGCAAAATGGATTTAAATGTCATAAAAAGTGTTAAATGGGCCACTACACTTTTATTGGTAACTGAAAGAATCTGTTGAAGCAGATGTTGTGTGGGCTTGCTGATAGGCTTATCTCTTAGTGTTTGTATTGTAAGGTAGACTTTAGCAAACTCTGAATATTCCCATACAAACTCTTTAAGCTTTTTAAAAAGCACTGCCCTCTGTAGATGTTCTAGCTCAGTCTCTGGTAACTAGCATTTACAGTATATACACACCATAACTTGTTGCTATGTTTCCACTGTCCTGAAGTCAGTGACACATTAAAGGGGACCTATAATGCCCCTTTTATAAGATGTAATATAAGTCTCTGGAGTCCCCAGAATGTGTCTGTGACGTTTCAGCTCAAAATACCCCACAGATCATTTATTATAGCTTGTCAGATTTGCCTCTATTTGGGTGTGAGCAAAAACATGCCGTTTTTGTGTGTGTCCCTTTAAATGAAAATGAGCTTCTGCTCCTGGCCGGCTTTCCAAAAGAGGGTGGAGCTTTAACTTCAGTTGCTCAGCAACGACAAAACTGGAGAATCTTACACAGCCAAAATGAGGATTGTCAGTAATGGTGATCAGCCTTACATTGTTCAAACCGGAGTTGGACACTGATGGAGAGATTCAGAAAGAAGATACAACTTTTAGTATGAACGGTTATTGGATAAATTTATGTAGTTGCTGTGGAGTTGATTAAACTCATCGACTAGCATGTGCCGTCATGTTAATCTTTTGTGCAAATCCAGCATTGAATTGATCCTCGTTCGTGAAGCAGTCTGGCGTACAATGACGGCATGGTAACAACACTCTTCCTCTTCTCTAAAGCAGCCCAACATGGCCTTTGTTGCATGTTCCCGGGGGCAGGGTTTATGTACATTTTAGGGTTAGTGATGTCACCAACCCGGGAAGAAGCTTGTTGTAGACCCTACCAGCCATTTGTTGTAGTCCTTAAACAGCTAATTCTTTAAAAGAAAATATCTCCCTTTGTATTGAAATTTGAGCATCATAAATTTGCAGATGTTGTTTATGCTCAAACAGCAACATCACACACTAACTAAAGTTAAAAGGTGAAATCATAATCTTATTGGTAGCTGAAAGAATCTGTTGAAGCAGATGTTGTGTGGGCTTGCTGATAGGCTTATCTCTTAGTGTTTGTATTGTGAGATATATGTAGACTTTAGCAAACTCTGAATATTCCCATACAAATTCTTTAAGCTTTTTAAAAGGCTCTGCCCTCTTTAGATGTTCTAGCTCAGTCTCTGGTTACTAACATTTACAGTATATACACACTATGTTTCCAGTGTCTGTCCTGAACTCAGTGACACATTAATCATTCCAGAGACAAAAAAACAAAAAACAAGATTGCTTTGATCTTTGTTCCTCTTTAAATAATTTACTGTACTTTTTGTAGACTGTAGTTACAGGATTGGCTGCGAGCAAGTCTCATTGTGAAATATGTCTCAGTCATATCAGTAAAGTGCATTGTGTTCTGTGGTATTCATAGCGTGGGGGTTTGCCAGATTTCATGCCCTCCTGTTTCCCCTCTCACTGCTGTCTGTTTTGCAGACTTTACTTTGTACTTTGTGTTGCTTTTTTTGGACTATGATTATATGTGGCTATTTTTAGTAGTCAAGAACAGGCTTTTCTAAACTTGGCACTTTGCTGATAAGAGCTCGAACGTGCGTTGGAAGCTCTAGTCCCACAGAGCGTTCCAAGATATTTACATTACATTTACAGGACGTCTCTGTTGTTAGACTTTTGACCCATTTTCTAATATTAGAATTGACATAAAAATAGTTTTGTTATCATTTATTATTATTATTATTATTATTATAAATATTATTATTTGTATTAATTTTATTTAATAAAATATTTAACTTTTTTTTCTATTTAATATTTAAATTTAAATTTTTTTGCTTCAGGGAATATGATCTCAGACTGAGGATGGACAAGACATAAGGCTTGACCTATCAACTAGTTATGGCTCGATACCACAATTTTGGCGTCGGTACAGTACCACAATCTAATATCGTAGTATCGATATTAAATCGGTACCATAAATGTCTATTGTGCACAATTTTACTCATTCTCACAGGTTTCGCGTTTATAAAGCGGGGAAATTGCCACAGATATTTATTAACACAGATTATCACATCAAATCAGTAATGCGATACAACACTTTCACTTGCGTTTCGGGACAGCTGATGGAAATCACTTGCCCACGTCTTTTTAAATCTTGCCAATTTGAACATTCAAGCGATTTTGATATCATTCAGTAGTAAAATATCTAGCGTCCGCCAGACTGCCTTCCGTATTCAACTTGCGAAGAAAGATTAACTGATGTTGTGTGTAAGTTGAATATGGAAGGCGTTGGACGTAGCATAAGCGTTTTGAACTGTGAGAGGCATTACACTTTAGGTTGAATATGGAAGCCGGTCTGGTGGAAGCTAGATATGTTACTTTATAACTTGTTCAATTTGGATATTTTCTTACACTAACACATCGTTTCACTTCAGAAAGCCTTTATTTAACCCCCGAAGCTGTGTGGAGTACGTTTTGCTTTGGATGGATGTACTTTCTTCAACTCATACTCATTGGTCCCTTTCACTGCCATTATAAAGCTTGGATGTGTCAGAATATTTATTAGTATAACTCCGACCGTGTTCATCAGAAAGAAGGTCATATATACCTATGATGGCTTGAGTGTGAGTAAAGCTTGGGAGTTTCATTTCAAAGTGAACTAATCCTTTAAGTGCAAATTTTATGAGATATAATTATTATTGGTTCGCTGGAGCTTTCCTGTTATTTAAACGATATAATCTTATGTATGCGTTGATCAGTGTTAAAAGAAAATGTCTAAATTAGATCATTTGAATGATTCACTCACCTGTCGATCTCTTAATGTCTTGTACAAGTCAGGACGGGCAAGTGACCGATGCTTGGCAAGGTTTGATAAGTTCTTCATCACTTTTATAAGCAAAGTAATTCCAAATTTCACTTCTACTGCCCTCTTCATTAATTAGTTTTGGGCATGTTGAGTGAGATTCAACTGCTTTATCCATTTTGTTCTTCTGTGTTGCCACGTTTGGCAGTTTCACGTCAGTTTGGGTAGCACACTACCACGTAGCGGTGAACTTTGGAACGGCAAAATGAGCAAAATCATGATATCAAATCATTTTAAATAAAATATATACTGGTATACCTCGCAACATTGTAGAACTTCTTGATAAGTAGAAAAAAAAATCGATATTAAGGGGATAGTTCACCCAAAAATGAAAATTTGTACTCATTTACTCATCCTCAAGTTGTTCCAAACCTGTATTTATTTCTTTGTTCTGCTGTACACAAAGGAAGAAGGCAGATCTCGCCCCCCATTGACTACCGTAGTAGAAAAAAAATACTATGGTAGTCAGTGGGGGTCGAGATCTGCTTGGTTACAAACACTCTGGCAAATATCAAATATCTTTGTGTACAGCACAACAAAAAATATGTATACAGGTTTGGAACAACTTGAGGGTGAATAAATGAGGACAGAAAATTCATTTTTGGTTGAACTATCCCTTTAAGACCAGAAAAGGAAGATGACTGAACATAGCATGTATTTTCTTTAAAAATTATTTATTTTGTTCCTCTTTATTACCAGGAAATGGCAAACACAATTGAACATATTGATTAGGAGTCACAGGGGACTGCATTTGGACTGTTTAGCACATTTGCTTAACTGCAAATGGACAAATTAACAGTGACTCTATGCCCCTGCTAAACAATTGGTTTGCTTTGAACTAATGACCTTTTTAATGAGGGCTGGAGAGGATGCTGAAGAGCATATATCAGTGGTGCAGTCCCTGAGTTTCCAGAGAGCTTACACATCCCCACCCAACCCCCTGAGACTGTTCTTTGCTGTCAGGCCTCAGGGTCTCATCATTGCACAGCCTGTCTTGATGCAGTAGCGAAAGGGTGCAAACTGGGTTTGAAAGCAAACCGGCTCGATCTCCTCTTTGCCGCATCTCACAGCCCTAGCAGTGATGTTACATAATAATACTACGCATCCCATGCCTAAACAGATTACGCCAGCATCAAGCAGTTCAGTTTGCTAGGCTCATCAGATCATTGTAAGACTTCATTGGACATTGTTAAATTCATGCATTTGTTAATTATTCATTTTGTTCATGATATGATGCTTCATGCACTGTTGTAATTTATATACGCACATTTTCATCTCAAGAATGTGCTATTTTATCAGCTTGTAAGACAGAATTTTTAAATATCAAATATGTTCCCGTTGGCTTGATTTTTGTTGCTTCTCTCAGTATTTAGTTAGAACAGAAAAATTACTTGACAGTGACACTCAGATGGTCGTGTCGCACCTGGTCAGGACATGGTGTGAGAGTGACAAAGTGTTTGAGTTGTGATTGACAAGCAGCCTCTTTTTCACTCAAGCTCAGCAGTGGTGGCTGCCTGATACCAGTTGGGCTCATTAATGCAGCTCTAAAAGCCATGGGGGACCATTCATTCAGTTACCCTTCATCAGTGACTTCTGGTGAGGAGGTCTGCTCCGAACCTCAGAAATCCTTTTATCTCTGAGTTTTTTCTTCCAGTATTGACATTACTAATTTGGATTATGAACAGCAGATGGCTGGTTAGTGTTTTATCTTGCTCATTTATGCTGGTGTTGTGCACTAGTGAGTTCATTAGCTCTGCATGGGCAGACAACACCTGAAGGGAAGCATCCCTATTCTTGCTGGGAGCATTTATAACATTCAAACAAACTTCTTGAGCTGCTCATTCTGCTGTCATTAACTCTGTGTGCTAGACCAAAATTGCAGACTAACATTAGCAACTTTTGAAATTAGTTAAAACCTCATGCAAAAAGATTATAAACTAGTTGATATGCGTATGGACACATTAAGAGCAAATGTACTGTAACTCATTAACAGTAGTATTAGTTTCCCCTTTAAAGTTGCAAAAAGTAGCTAGAGATTTGCCAGCACTGTGTGAATTCTGAGTCATTTTCTTTCTTTTCCCTAACTGAAAAAATTAAGCTTGTTTGCTCGTCAAATTGCCCGTCTTGAGTATCATCGTAAACATAGTCGGTTATTTCTTAAGTGAATTAATTATTGTTGTATTTATTTGTGTCTTTGATTATTTGTTTTTATTTTATTACTGACTGTATGTAACAACAATATTTAAAATGTATATAAGTTAGGTTGGTCATTTTTGGTGTCATTACCTTATTTATTAAAGGATTAGTTCACTTTCAAATGAAAATTAGCTTTACTCACCCTCAAGCTATCATATGTGTATATGACTTTCTTCTTTCTGATGATCAAAATCGGCGATATATTAATAAATATCCTGACACATCCGAGCTGTAGAATGGAACTGAGCGGGATTAACAAGTATGAAGCTGAAGAAGGTGCCTGTTCCATCCATATCCAACCATCATAAACATATTCCACATGGCTCCAGGGGGATAATAAAGGCCTTCTGAAGCGAAGCAATGCGTTTGTGTAAAAAAAAACAAAAAAAAAAACAACAACTTTATATTATATTATATTATATTATATTATATTATATTATATTATATTATATTATATTATATTATATTATATTATATTATATTATATTATATTATATTATATTATATTATATTATATTATATTATATTATATTTAACAAGTTACAAAGTAAAATATCTAGCTTCCAGCAGACCGCCTTCCATATTCTACTTATGAAGAAAGTGTAAAACTCTCACATTTCAAAAAGCTTATACTAAGTCCTATGCCTTCCCTTTTCAACTTATGGAAAAAGCTTAACTGATGCAACACCAGTTCCGTCTCTTTTATAATTTGAATACAGAAGATGGTCTGGCGGAGGCTAGATATTTTACTTCATAACTTGTTAAATATGGATATTTTTTCACACAAACGCATCGCTTTGCTTCAGAAGGCCTTTATTAACCCCCCAGAGCCGTGTGGATTAGGTTCATGATGGATGAAACAGTTTTCTGTAAAACAGGCTTATTTATTTATTTTAAAAATACCATAAAATACCTTGATCTATATTAACTAGCTAGATGATGCGATCTTGGTTCCACACTTACACTCGCACAATTCACAACGACAGTGCTCAGTAAGTTACAGAAATCCAAATGCATAAAATCACATGAAAAAGCACATGATCACTGAACACAAGTAACAATGCAGCTCTGGCCTGAGTGACAGTTCCATCAACTGCCCAGAACTCTCTCTCTCACTGACCTGGGGTCATCCTTATTGTTGAGCCCGGATGCTTCTTTATAAGGGAGCAAGGGTTACAAGCGTTTTTGTTATTTCCATAAACTCATGCAAATCTTTGTTGTTAGTTTAACCAGTACACAGTCATCAGTCATATAGGTTAGAGGGCTAGAGTCAGTATAGTGCACAGAGCAAACACAACCGCGTTGACCTCTGCTTGTGTGTGTCTCTGTTTCAGTGATCCTGCTATCTTGAAGCACCCACGTGTTGGCAGCAATGCACATTATGTAACAGACAAAAGCCTGGCTAGCCAATACAGAAAAATCTGTTGGGTGCTGTCTGTTTACAATCCATCACCTAGGTGTCTCTGGCAAAACCCGAATGCCATAATGATGCTACGCATGTGACGTTGAGATATCATCCAAATTGCCTATAAGCTGACTCTGTAAACATGCCAGTAGCCTTTTGTTAGTCATCTCTCCCTCAATAACCTGAGATGTTAAGTTAACTTTCACTTTCTGTTTTTCAGGTTTTCATGCACAACATCTGTCTCTGACCATTTTGCTTGTTGGATGGTTCTCAGAGCCTGGCTGCTGAGAGATGGGCTGTTGACCTTGTCCTGGGGGCCCAGACCTCTGAAACTGCTGTCCTGTTGTGTTTTTTTTTTTTTGTGTTAGAAGAGGCTGACTCACTCTAACTCATGTTATGAAAGATGTCAGGTGAGTGTGAAGCAAGCTTTATGCTACTGAATCATTCAGGGTTTTATTTAGCGCTTCATATTTCCTTTGAACTTTGACAGGAACTGTTTTGAGTCACTAATCTTATCCCCACCCAGTGGATTATTCTGATTAGCTGCTCTGGGCATCTTTACATGCCTAGAAATGAGCAGATAGGTTCTAGATTCAACCTATTCCCTTATTTTTGCTGTTACTTTTTCTCTAGTCACTCTGCTATAGTTTCCAAACAAAGTCAAAGCAAGAGAGAAAGCAGCTTCCTCGCTGAAAAGGCCCTTTATGTCCGTCAGTGGCACAGCAAGCTGCCTGGGTTTTTTTTTGTTGGGCAGAGAGATGGGGAGGGCCCAGTAAGGAATTATGAGTCATGGGCATTATATTGAAAAGTTTGAGTCAGAGCTTTAAAGGAGGTGACGGCAGCACTGACAGGATGTACCATTACACCAGGGAGGGGTGATTTAAATTTAAACTTAAACCTAAACTGACTGCATAATGTTGTCATCTATATGTGACGACTCTGTTAGCAAACCCATAAAGTGTGATAAGCAGCAACTAATCACTGACTTGATTTTCATTGTCCTCTTGACAAGATGCAATCTGTCATCCATAAAGCTTTGTCTAACCTTGTTTCAACAGTCTTTTAAAATTCTTCATAATTGTGCAACTGCATGAATGAGGCATTATGGATAGCAGGGCTACACGAAATTCAAGGCATGTTTAAATAATGTGATATTCGATATGCAATTAAAAAATCAATAAAAATACATGTAACCATATTTAAATGTTTTGATGAAACATTTAAATATGGTTAAAATTAGTTTGTTTTTGTTTTTTTATCAGATTTTGAAGATTGGTGCTAGACAAAAAAACTGCGCAAACAGAAAGTGAAAGACACAAAAACAAACATTACTGAATAATGTACACTACGCAATTGTCTAACCTTGGGTGTTAATATGAACATTAACAACAATTTGGGACAAATATAATGTAATTTAATGGAAAACAATGTAAGTGGTGCTTTACCCAGTTTATTCTCTGCTATCTGAATCACCATTAATGTAACAATTTTGAAGTATTAAAGGATTAGTTCACTTCAGAATGAAAATTTCCTGATAATTTACTCACCCTCGTCATCCAAGATGTTTGTCTTTTTCTTCAGTCGAAAAGAAATTAAGGTTTTTGAGGAAAGCGTTCCAGGATTTTTCTCCATATAGTGGACTTCACTGGGGTTCAAAGGGTTGAAGGTCCAAATGTCAGTTTCAGTGCAGCTTCAAAGGGCTCCACATGATCCCAGATGAGGAATAAAGGTCTTATCTAGCGAAACGATCGGCCATTTAAAAATAAATAAAATAAAAATTGATACACTTTCTAATCACAAATGCTCGTCTTGCACCGCTGTGATGCACCACGCGTTATGTAATCATGTTGGAAAGGTCACGCGTGACGTAGGCGAAAGTACTGATCCAGTGTCTACAAAGCGAACGTGCAAAGATTAAGTCAAACACTCTTTACAAAAAAGGTAAAACAACAGATGTCAGACAAGTTTGAATTTGGAGGAGAAAATGAGACCATGGTACTTCCACCTACATCATGCGTGACCTTTCCAACGTGATTACATACTGTGTGGCGCATCGCAAAACTAGTGGAAGACGAGCATTTGTGGGTAAAAAGTATATTTTTGTTTTGTTTTTTAGAAAATGACCGATCGTTTTGCTAGAAAAGACTCTTATTCCTCATCTGGGATCATGTAGAGCCCTTTGAAGCTGCAGTGAAACTGCAATTTGGACCTTCAACCTGTTGAACCCCAGTGTAGTCCATTTATATGGAGAAAAATCCTGGAATGTTTTCCTCAAAAACCTTCATTTCTTTTTGACTGGAGAAAGAAAGACATGAACATCTTGGGTGACATGGGGGTGAGTCAATTATCAGGAAATTTTCATTTTGAAGTGAACTAATCCTTTAAAGAATCATGGTGGGTAAAAAAAATGGTGTTTGTTATACCAAGTTGTAATTGTGAATATTGACTGTACAATTTAGCCTGTGTTTGTTTTGTGTACTGTTGATAAGGAATAGCTATAAAGCTTGCTAGAAAATACTACTCACTTAGCCAGTTTATGAGGCAGCACACTTGTGTGACACAACTAAATTCCCCATCATTATCTATGTATCATTCTTGTGCTGACACAGAGAAAGCATCAATTACAGACATAATTTGCTTGTCTTTGAGTTGCATTTTAAACCAAAAAAAGCTTCCTGCCTTTGAAAAAGTACAAAAGAGAGACCTAAACAAAATTGCTTTTTATTCAGACCAAAATCACTTCAACGCACATGTTTGTAATTATGACTTGCAAACTCACAAGTAGAAACTTCTCACAAAGTCAAGGAGGATCAAGAACTATGTATAAACAATGTATAAAGCTGATTGGTACAAAATTGGTTAGGGCTCAATGATATGAATGAAAATGAATTTTTTTTTTTTTAAATTATGCACACTACCCAATTTTTTATTTTTTTTTTAAACGCAAATTTAATTTTTTTTTTATGTTTGTGAAAGATGACTCTTAATCAAATACAGTAAAAACAGTAATACTGAAATATTATTACAATTTAAAATAACTTTTCTATTTTAATACATTTTAAAATGTAATTTAAATGTAATGAATTTTCAGCTTCATTACTCCAGTCTTCAGTGGCACATGATCCTTCAGAAATCATTCTGATACGCTGATTTGCTGCTCAAGAAGCATTTATTATTATTATTATTATTATTATTATTATTATTAATGTTTAAAACGGTTGTGCTGTTGAAACCATGGTGCTTTTTTTTTCTTCTTCTTCAGAAATCTTTGAATATGGGGGGTAGTAATTGAATTCCTTAATTTTTCAGTTAATGAAGGAACATAATTTGGAACTTTGAAATGCACCTAAAACAGCTGTATCATACTAGCCGCCTTTCAAATGAATTGCACATTCTCTGTAATGCAAACTGAAGCGTTCAGCTGAGCTCCACAGCAGAGGTCACAGGAATGGCATGTGACTGCTGGAGTCAACAGATCTCTGGTAATGTGCACCAATATGATGCAGCGAGCCAAAGCTTGAGCATGGCCTCACTAAGGATCGCTTCTATCTGTTTTCCTCTCTTGCTCTTTAGGTGTGGCCGTAATGGTGATTTTGCTGTGAGGGAGAATTGCTCTCCAGTCTTTTCTCTCCTGATGTCCCCTTCTGCACTGTAAATTCATGATCACATGACTTTGGATATGGACGCAGTCCTGTCCGACTTTGTCCGTTCTACTGGAGCTGAACCAGGACTGGCCAGAGACCTGCTGGAGGGTGAGCCAAAACCATCCTGCTCCCCATTACCCCCTCTTCAGCGTTGATTCTTTGATTTTTTTTGATCCAATAAGATGTCAGTCTTTTAGTAGAGATGATGGATGGGGTGGGTGGCATGAACAAAATCTTATATTGCTAACTGTATGAATACTGCTACATCACTTTATCTATAACACTAAATAAAAAAAACAACCCAAAATGTTTAAATATTACATAACCATTTAGTAATGTAACTTTCTTTTTGATAATCTAATGAATTTAAATGGAAAGTCATCTCTAATTGTTTTCTTTTTATTTGATGCAAGCTAAATTATAAGATATTTAATTTAAGTATGACATAACTGCAAAAACGTATTCATATTATGTAACCCTTGAATTATAAACAAGACTCAAAACTATATTATAAACCCGATAGTTACGACTCTGATTAATTCTGTTTGAGTGACCTGTGTAGAATTCAATATGGCAGCTATCCTGACTAAGGTCTTTATGATTAACTGACTACAGGAGGGCAAAAAAAAAAAAAAAAACAGTGGCATAAGCATCTATATGAACGTGCAGTAAAACCTTAAAGGTGCCCTCGAATGAAAAATTGAATTTATCTTGGCATAGTCAAATAACAAGAGTTCAGTACATGGAAATGACATACAATGAGTCTGAAACTCCATTGTTTCCTCCTTCTTATATAAATCTCATTTGTTTAAAAGACCTCTGAAGAACAGGTGAATCTCAACATTACACCGACTGTTACGTAACAGTTGGGATCATTAATATGTATGACTCCAGTATTTGCATATGCCAGCCCATGTTCCCAACATTATGAAAGGCATTACACAAGGGCAGCCAGTATTAACGTCTGGATGTGCACAGGTGAATCAACAGACTAGGTAAGATGGAGCAATAATAACTGACATGATCCATGATATCATGATATTTTTAGTGATATTTGTAAATTGTCTTTCTAAATGTTTCATTAGCATGTTGCTAATGTACTGTTAAATGTGGTTAAAGTTACCATCGTTTCTTACTGTATTCACAGAGACAAGAGCCGTCGCTATTTTCATTATTGAACACTTGCAGTCTGTATAATTCATAAACACAACTTCATTCTTTATAAATCTCTCCAACAGTGTAGCATTAGCCGTTAGCCACGGAGCACAGCCTCAAATTCATTCAGAATCAAATGTAAACAATATAACAGTATACAATACTCACATAATCCGACGCATGTATGCCGCATGCATGACGAACACTTTGTAAAGATCCATTTGAGGGTTATATTAGTTGTGTAAACTTTGTTTATGCACTGTTCAAGGCAAGCGCGAGCTCTGTGGGCGTGGAGCAGGAGAATTAAAGGGCCAGTAGCCCTGAATGGGCTCATTTATAATGATGCCCCAAAATAGGCAGTTAAAAAAAATTTATTAAAAAAAATCTATGGGGTATTTTGAGCTGAAACTTCACAGACACATTCAGGGGACACCTAAGACTTATATTACATCTTTTTAAAAAAAGTTCTAGGGCACCTTTAACAAACCCAGCGCATGTTGCTAGCAACACTGCAGATAGGAGAATGAATTTAAATATACATAGTTCTGCAGTATGCACGCTTTACAGTCAGTACAGACCAATATTTACTCAAGCTACTGCAGGGGAATTTGTCATTGACCTTCGCTGCACCTAACAAATGTCAGGTTAATATTTAAACTCCTTAGCAGAAGTGCAGTGGAACTATGACCTCTTATTTTCTTGCACACTTCATCCTCACAGGAAAGAATTGGGACCTCTCAGCTGCGCTGAGTGATTTTGAGCAGCTGAGACAAGTGCACGCTGGGAACCTGTCATGCACCCTTGCTGAGGAGAGAGAGTACCCCTCCATCGAGAAAGAGATGGCACGAACGGGGCGGTCCCTTTTGTATCGCCAAGATGAGGTTGTGCAAGGTATGAAAAGCACTTGAAAGCCTCTCTGCATGGCATGGCCTCAGTTCTCAAATGGTGTTTCATAATTTATGTAAATGATTTACTCTGATCATGACACTAGTTGCATATGGTGTCATTTCTAAGCCCTTCCCACTCTCACCTGACTAGCATTGTTTTTCGAATGATAAGAATAGGTTACCAGTGTCTAGTGTCATACTCTCAAGTATACGCAGTAATCTGAACATGTATCATGGCAGCAGCCACGGAGAAGCGACTGTCAAGGGGGATCTCTCACGCCAGCTCCACCATCGTCTCTCTGGCCCGCTCGCACGTGTCCAGTACGGGCGGCAGCAACGAGCCGCTTCTGGACACTCCTCTCTGCACCTTCCAGTTGCCTGACCTCACCGTCTACAGAGACGACTTCCGCGGCTTCATCGAGAGAGACCTCATTGAGCAGTCTATGATGGTGGCGTTGGAGCATGCGGGTTAGTCATTTTATTTCAAGAATCTCTCCTCTGACAGATGAACCAAATATTTTTATATTCTGAGTTTTATAGTCAGACATTTCTAACATAACATTTCAGTTAGCTGCATTATTCTCTACTGTCTATATAAGCATACAGACTAAACCGTAACCTCATAAGTTACTGATTTGAAATGCCCTACATAGACAGAAACGCCATGTCATACATATACTGTTCTTTGTGACGCACACAGGAGTTTGCCATTAGAATGATACTCTAATAAGCCCAAAGAGACACAGAACACACAAATTGGTAATGGTAAAATAGTATATAATATAATATAATATAATATAATATAATATAATATAATATAATATAATATAATATAATATAATATAATATAATATAATATAATATAATATAATATAATATAATATAATAGTAAAAATAGTTTTTTTTTAATTATATTTAACTATTTTTATTGATAGTTGAATTATGAATAAAGAATATTTATGATTTATATTTCACTTGGTTCACCATCGCCCTTCCAGTGTTGCTCACTGGTTTATGGAAATTTCCGATACTCTTCTTTTAAAATAAGTATTTACTTTGTGACCATTAAAAAAAAAGTATTTTCTATATACTATGGATGTGTGTACTATAAATGTAATCTGGATATACTACATTCGTCATGTTGTCATTGTCATGTGTCTGTTCATCAGTTGCATCATTTCACTGCTAATCAAAAATCCCCTCCCGTGGCCTCATGGGATAGTAAAGTGTCATTGGATGAGTACTTGCCAGAAATGGGTCATCTGCGAGTACTTTTTGCCTACTGTTTTATGAATAATGTGAATTGCAATTTTATTCACATAGTTTTTTTTGCCTACTGTATAGTAGGAAAGTATAGCCATAGAAGGATTTTTAAGAAGTATCATAGTGTCTGTTGCCAAAAATTTGAGAAATTTGTTTTTCAACAGGACGATTGAACTGGTGGACTCGTTTGGGCACTGGCTGTCAGAGTTTATTACCTCTGGCTACTAGTGGTGATGGGAATTGCTTGTTACACGCAGCCTCGCTGGGTAAGTGTTCAAACTGACTTCTGACCTGCAAGTAATCCGCACAGTACAGATGAGTTTTTATACAAGTTTATATGTATTCATTTCAGCTTTCTGTTGGTGTTACATTTAGCTAAAGGTTTACAGACTTAAAGATGATTTATTTTTCCTGTGAACTAATGTGTTGTTGAAAATAGATGCTGGTTGATATATCTTATTGGAGTGGCAGATAGATTTCCATGCAGGCGCTTTTAGTGTAAACGCTAACAATTGTGTCCAAAACAACAGTAAAAGGAATGCATACTCGCCTAGAAACCACTGCCAGATGAAATCTTAAGTTATTCATTCAGTAATTATGTTTAAAACATTGAATATTATAATGTAGGTATGTGGGGCTTCCATGATCGAGACTTGATGCTGCGGAAGTCTCTCTATGCACTGATGGATCATGGTCAGGAGAGGGAAGCTTTAAAGCGAAGGTGGAGATGGCAACAAACCATGCAGAACAAAGAGGTTAGAGCACTTTATCTTTTGGTTCATTATTTTGTACAAAGAGATTGCAGCAGATAACACTAATCAATTTGGTATCAGGGTTCTTAATTAAAATACACACTACCGTTCAAAATTTTTTTTTTTTTTAAGAAATTAATACTTTTATTCAGCAATCAAATTAAGTTGATCAAAAGTGACAGAAAAGACATATTTAATGTCTTAAATTGTTCTTTTGAACTTTCTACTGCAAAAACTTATCACAGTTTCCACAAAAACATTAAGCAACATAACTGTTTACAACATTGATAACATTTTTTTTTTTAGCAGCATATCAGCATATTAGAATGTTTTTTTTTTTTTTTAAATCGTGTGCTATATTACACGGCATGAAAGGTAATATTCAAATATGCATAATGGGGCACTTCAAATTATACAAATATTTCAGTATTACTGTTTTCACTATATTTGATTATATTAATGCAGCATTGTTGAGCATAAGAGATTTCTAACAAAAACATTAAAAAGTCTTAGAGACCAAACTTTTCAATGGTAGTGTAATTAGGAAAATTTTAGCCTAATTATGTTTGTTTGTGAATTTGGATGCAGTCGGGACTGGTTTACACAGAGGAAGAGTGGCAGAGAGAGTGGAATGAGTTGTTGAAACTGGCATCTAGTGAACCCAGGATACACTACAACACCAACGGCAGCAACGGGTGTGTTGATTTCATCTAATTTCATTTTCTAGATTGAGTTAAGTTGTTAACAGAGGTTTTTTTTGAGTGTTATGCACATGCTGTGAGTGTGTTTTGTGTCCCACAGTGCCGAGTCACAGGAGGAGCCGGTATACGAGAGCCTGGAGGAGTTTCATGTGTTCGTTCTTGCTCACGTGCTCCGCAGGCCAATAGTGGTGGTGGCTGACACCATGCTGCGGGACTCTGGGGGAGAAGGTAAATAATGGCAGAATGTTCACTTTCCCTTTAAAGGGATAGTTAACCCAAACATGAAAATTCTGTTATCATTTACTCACCCTCAAGTAGTTCCAAACCTGTATGAGTTTCTTTCTTCTGCTGAACACAAAACAAGATATTTTGAAGAGTGTCGGTAACCAACCAGTTGATAGACCAAACGGTTAACCAAACAGGTGATGGCCCCTATTGACTTCCATAGTAGCCCCTATTGACTTCCATTTGTTTTTCATACTGTGGAAGTCAATGGGGTCCATCAACCATTTGATTACCCATATTCTTCAAAATATCTTCTTTTGTGTTCAGCAGAAGAAAGAAATTCATACAGGTTTTGAACAACTTGTGAGTAAATGATGACAGAATTTTCATTTTTGGGTGAACTATCCCTTTAATGAAGGTAGTTTGACGTACTTTGAGATACTCTAACATTCACAATGCAAAAATCCCTCCCTTGTCTATTGAAGCTAAGCAAAATGACTCCATCAGAAATCTTCATGGTTATAATGTAACCCTGGGCATATTAGCATATGACTATAGCATAATTTCATGTTTGTGTAAAACTAAATTATGACATAATATAAGTTGACTTTAAGGGGAAAAAAATAAAGAAGCATAAATGTTGACTATGTCCCTTTTTAAATAAGGAATTTTCTATTTGTCCTTCCATGTTTTATAAACTGGAAGCTTGTGATTCTGAGTTTTTTCTCAGAATTGTGAGTTTATATCTTGCAAAAAAAAAAAAATGTTAGAATTGTGAGATAAAAAGTTGCTATGACCTATTATTTTGGAAACAAGCTTCCATAATAAACAAAGCATATCTCAGGATTTTCTCTTTTTTGTCACTTGCTTAGCTTTCGCACCAATCCCATTTGGAGGGATTTACCTGCCTCTGGAAGTACCAGCCAACAAGTGTCACCGCTCTCCTCTCGTTTTGGCGTATGACCAGGCCCATTTCTCTGCCTTGGTCTCAATGGAGCAGAAGGACAGTTCCAAAGAACAAGGTAAGGAGTGGGTTATATGTAGCAAATGGTGCATGCACTGTGCTGTTCTTGCCTGATAAACCAGTTTTGCCAAGCAAGACAGAACAAAAACTGCAATAATTTATGCTTGCCAGAAAGTCTTTATCCACTTTATGCAGCTTGTTTCTTCAAAGGTCTTTAGGGCTGTAGTCTTAAGAGTTCAGTTAAATACTACATTATGTTTGTAAATAAGTATAAATAAGTTGGGAAGTAGTGTAATTCAGAAAGGCACTGACCATTTGTTACCTTTTGTTTGTTAAAAACTTCTACAGTGGTGATCCCTCTGACAGACTCGGATCATAAGATGCTGCCTTTGCACTTTGCTGTGGATCCTGGAGAAGACTGGGAATGGGGCAAAGATGACAATGACAATGTGATGCTAGCAAGGTAGACATTACATTACATGTTGTTTGGAAAAAGCCCCTGCACATGCATGTAGTTACACTCAATGGACAACATTTCTGATATGCTGTCTGTTACCACAGACAATAATTTAAACAAGCATAAAATATTTACAGTAAAGAACTTGCATGTCAAGTCTGAAGCGAAAGATTCACATTTTTGTGTCAAAGTAATTTATCCATGCAATTTATGTGTGTTTATACAAACTGAGGGATGAGTTGAAATAATTTCCTTTGGTAATAAACAGCATGTCACAGATGCCATCCATAGATTTTTACTTCTTTTAAATGTGGAACAATCTTGAAATTGCTGTGTGTTGCACATATACCAAATTTGTTCAGAAAAATGTTTTCAAAGTATTCAGGTTATTTTGACTATGCAGTGCCAAATGACTCAGCTGTGACTTATTTACAGCAGAGTTCAGTAATGTCTGACTATAATGAAGGCTTTAGCTCTGTGGAGCCTGTTGGAACTGTTGGACAATACTCAAGATTAGCAACTCTTGTTCTTTAATGCAGATTATCACTAAATTCTTGCTATGAATGGAACACAGAAAGGCACCCAAATAGCTCAGGGTTGCACCTGTAGTTCCCACTTATTCCCACAGTTTTCACATTTGTCACTATTTGATATACTAGTTTAAAATATTTCACTTGAATATCTCTTTAAACACTTCTTTAAATATTTTTAAATATTATTTATGTATGCATTTTTCATGAAACGTGCTCATTCTTTTACTTTTTTTACATGTTTGTTATCATCCAAGGCGTTTGAATACCACTTATAAGTGAATATCAGCACTCTGACCTGCATATTGTTTGGTTTCAGTGTAACCTTATCTCTGGAGGCCAAGCTCCATCTGCTACACAGCTACATGACTGTCACCTGGCTTCCTCTACCCTGTGAAGTACAGGTGAGCTTCTCGCTTTGTTTGCCATGCTAAGAATAATTTAACTGGTTTAGTTTAAACTGTCAACCCAAAACCTTTGGTAAATTCTCTACTCTGACAACAAAAAAAAGTACATCCAAAGCATTGTTATTTGTAGCACTGGGGGAAAAAAAAATAATAATAAATATATATAATATATATATATATATATATATATATATATATATATATATATATATATATATATATATATATATATATATATATAATATATAAATGATGACAGTGGTTTTTGCTGATTCTTTGTTCTAAAAGATATTGAAAATTTTACACGCATACCAAAATATTTGAAAATGATTTTCCCTTATTTTAACACTTTTTATACATGTATTATTTTACTATTGTATTGTATTATTATATATGTTAAAATAAGTTAAAAGTCATTAAAAAAACATGAAAGCAAAATGTAAACTAAATAGTTTTTCCTATACTTACATGCACCCACACCCGCATACACATATTTATTATATATATACACACACACATAGGTGGTCTTCAAATATTGTGTTTATATAGTAGGGGGCCTTCAGGTCATAATTGTTAATTAAAAAAGCCTAATTAAAAAGTCATCTTGTAACTTGTCATTCAGATTTTGCACTGTGCTCGTTATTTGTATTCCAGCTAAAAAAATTTTTTGTTTGCATCCACAACAGGCCCCACTGGCCCAGCCAGAGTCACCTACAGCATCTGCAGGAGAAGATGCCCGCACCCCTCAAGACTCTGGAGAGTCAGATAAGGAGTCCGTCAGCAGCAGTTCCAACGGCAATGGGGACAGCAGTACTACTGGAACCAGTGGGACAACAGGCAAAACAAGTGGTGGATCTTCCAGCTCCTCTAGCTCATCCAGTAACAGTTCAGCAGGGACAACTGGCACAATTGGAAAGGAGAAGGGGAAGAAAGACAAAGAAAAGGATAAGGACAAGAAACGTGCAGATTCCGTTGCCAACAAGCTGGGTAGCTTTGGCAAGAGCCTGGGCAGTAAGCTGAAGAAGAATGTGGGAGGCCTGATGACGGGGAAGAACGCAAGTGGAAGTGGTGGCAAACAAGAGGGTCAGGAGAAGAAGAAAGGCTCTCTGAGAGGTCGTAAGGGCAGTAAGGACAGCTCTCCCTCCATTCAAACTGGCTCCGAGGACTCTGGGAAAGGTTCACCCTCCTCGATAAGCGAACGGCAAAATGGAAGCTACTCTTCGGACAGTGACCCTTTTAAGTACAGCTCTGATGTGAAAGTGAGTCTTAGCATCCTCCGATCTGCTATGCAAGGTGAACGGAAATACATCTTTGCTGCGCTACTCACTACCAGCAACCGTCAGCCGTTCCAAGAGGAGATGATCCAACGCTACCTGATGGATGCCGAGGAGCGCTTCCATGCCGAACAGGAACAGAGGAGGGAAGCTGAACGGAAAGCAGCAGGAGGTCTTACAACTACTAGTGGATCCCAACTGAAAAAGGAAGGGCCTGAGCTGAGTTATAGAGGTTTTGAGAGCAAAGAGGAAATTACTGATAACTCACCTCCTACTTTTAACGCATTGAAGTCGACTTCTTTCAGCCCGGTGATGTACTCGGGTGTGGTCCCAATCCCAAGGCCCACCTTCATTGATCATTCTCCTACCCCAATTGCACAGCATCTTCATATGCATGGTTACATAGATACACGGCGGCAGCTGGCAGGAGGTTCTCCGTCTTCTTACCCAGGCCTACCATCCTATGCCACCTTGCCCCGGCACTGCCCCCTAGCACAGGGCCCGCCCCATTCCCAGTACCACCCACCTTCCACCAGTTTGGGCAGCCCATCCCGTATCATCACCCCCTGCCTGGCGTCTTTTTCCCAAGAGCATGACCCAACTGACTACCCAACCGAACCTATCGGAGGCTACACAAATGGCTTGCGGGACTTGCGCTCGACTTTGGACAGTCGAAATGGGCCGATGCCTGTGAGGCATTACTCCTTGGGCAGTGCGGGTGGCCTTGCAAACCTGCAGTCCAGCAAATGCCGAACGCCTACCTGCAATTACTACGGCCACCCCGAGACGGGCAATTACTGCTCGTACTGTTACAGAGAGGAGCTGAAGAGACGGGAAACCGAGCCGGCCATCCACAGGTTTTGAATGGACAAATCTCTGTTCTGTTTTTCTCCTATAGGACTCATTGGAGCCCAACGTGTGAGCCACATCATATCCTGTTTGTGTGGATCTTGCTTTAAGACATAAGATCGGCCTTTCTGAACCAGGTTACTGAGACTCTGTGTCCACAATTAATGGGCATTGTGGAAATGGGACTGCTGTTGTGTTACATTTGCTGTGGCTCATAGGCAGGAGCTTTAAGCTCCTCCCACATTTGCTTGATGTGGTCATCCTCTTACTTGTCTCCTTGTCTCCTCCTAGTGGCGAGAATGTAGAACAAAGGCAATAGACATTGGAACACAACATGCTATGTTGCATCACATGGACATGCCGCGTACCCCAAAATACACATTAAGCACAACCAGAAAATGCGTATTTATATTAGCTACAGTTAATCAAGTTATATCAGATGCAATCAAAATAAGACTTGCCATATGGCAACAACACTCTGTTAACTTTGAGTGTTATCCACATTGGCCCATTTTACTGTAACGCTACATTACTTTAACTAGCACCCCTTTTAAAGCCATACCTAGTTGGCTTAAATTAGCTAATATGGTGCTTTCTCAATTCTAAGATGTTTAACTTATGGAACTGAACCTTGAAAGACAAAGGGTTCGTTTTAGGTCTTTACACATCCTCATTAAAAATTGCAGTAATTTACGTTCTATTAAGTGTTTCTAGAACATTTAAAAGTGCAAAACCTTTAAAAGTAGTGCAAAAGAAAAATCCCTTTCTCAAGGAAAGAAAATAGACATCATTTTTTAGAAATGGTACATCATGTGGTAGTATTCAAGTATTATGTTGGTTATATTAATAAATTAGTCCTAGGTACTTGCAGGTCAAAGGAGGCTGATGTTGAAAGCAATTTCTGACCTGTTCAAATGTTACTGCTGCACCAAATAAAATGGTGTTCCTTTTATGGTGTTAGGGTTATCGCATCAGCTTCCATTGAATTCACTGGACACAAGATTATTGATAGACGCAGTATCGCCCCCAGAGTAGTCGCTGCACCAAATCAAGCACTTTTCTAATGTCCAGAGGTTGTGCATGTGGGTTTTAGATGTGACAATGAATAGACTGTTATGTTGCTGTGCTTCTAGTCTGGCGGTTCGCTCCATTCTGGAGGCAGAGCTTGCGGTTCCACTCGTGTGGACTGCGGAGGTCAGGGTTCGGCTGTAGGTGCCACTGTGTTGTGCGCAAGCTCACTTGTTTCCTAGTTGCCTTTTCAGTCTTAGTTCAGTCCTCCCAGGAGGATTGTTGAACTGAATTTATACTTTTGTTTGGTTTTGGATTCACAGTGCTGATTATAGTGTTGTCAATATTTGTGGACGTAGGGAGATGCTAGCAGTTCTCTTAGTATCTGAACTATACGATGCACCGTGAGTTGAGATTTTGTGACAGAGGTTTTCAAAATCCTTTTACACTGTTAACAGACAGTACAGCCTCTGATCAAGCCAGCTAGTTGTAGAAGTCAGCCAGTAATGGAAAATGCTGCCAATTACTCACCCTTGCATGCCGTTTCAAACCCGTATGACTAGGAAATTGCCCTTTTCCATACAATGAAAGTACATGTGGAACATTTAACTTGTGTGGTATATATTTCAAGTATGTGAGTAATAGACCATAAGTCATTATTCACAGAAAATCTTGCCCTCTGCTCATGTACTGACAAATTTGATGTCAGTGATGACAAATGGCATGTGGTTCATGTGTGTCTTGTAACTAAGCATGACACACCAATGTGGATGTGTGAATGAGAGTTAGACAGCTACGTTGAACTGCAAATACGCACTCCGTTATCTCTGAATCTGGGTGTAGATTAGCCAAACCCATGTTACATGTTAGATCATAGTTGGGGAGATCCGTTTTTGCATAATTTTAATTGCAACATTTCAAATGTTTAGTTACACCATTGTGTACAGCACAGCACCACATTCAATTTCATTATATGGAAAAGGGCAGTCTGGACATGCTGCAAACTCGTGTTGTCAAAACTACCAACTTCAATACCAAGTCAGTACTGAAATTTAAAAAATGTGACTCTTTGAGCTCTGATTGGCCATTGTGTTCACGTGCTCAACATATATGTCTGTGATTGGCTACAATGATCAATGCATGTGAGCGTTTGAAAGCACACCGAAGTGTTTGAATTTGAGAGCAGGCGTGTTTGAAAGTAGGCGTCTAATACGGGACTGGTCCACTGGTAGACACCTACTTTCAAACGCTCCCGTGTGTATCTGTGTGAGCACTCGGTGAAGAGTGTCAAAGACGTCTATTTACAACATGTTTTTGAAGTGTTGATCATTGTAGCCAATCACAGACATATCTGATGAGCGTGTGAACACAGTGGCCAATCGGAGGTGTATAAGAATCCGCTCAACAGTGCTCAAAGCATCACATTTTTAGAATTTCAGCATCGAATTGGTATCGAAGTTGGTACTTTTGACATCTCATTTTGTGTTTGACAACAGAAAGAAAGTCATACAGGTTCAGAACGACATGAGAGGGAGTACGTTTCTGGCAGATTCTTTAATTTGGGGTGAACAATCCCTTTACCCTCTCATTGCTTGTGTGAAATGGGCTCTATAGTTCAGTAAGAGGATGTTGCTGATTTGATGTGGGTAAGTGTTTGTGTGCTGCAGATGTAGAGCTGGAGTCATAGCAAACCCCTTCTGCTTCTGAAACACTCAATACAAATGTAATCAGTCATATGCAAATATTTGTATAACTGTGTCAGCTCAAGGCACCTTGTTTCTCCAATGTTCCCACATTTGCATTACTGATTTGCACAATTAAAGGGTTAGTTCATCCAGAAATGAAATTGTCATTAATTACTCACCCTCATGTCGTTCCAAACCCAGTAAGACCTTCTTTCATCTTCGGAACACAAATTAAGATATTTTTGATGAAATCTGAGGGTTTCTGAAATGTCACTGCACCTTTTGAAGTCCAGAAAGGTACTAAAGACATCAATAAAATAGTCCATGTGACTACAGTGGTTCAACCTTAATGTTATGATGCGACAAAAATACTTTTGTGTGCAAAAACAAAACAAAAGTAATGTCTTTATTTAACAATTTCTTCTCTCCTCTGTCATTCTCCTACAATGTTGACATTGTATAGACGGTGCAGCTCTTCCAGGTTCTACGTCAAAATGCGACTTATTATTGGCCGGCTTTCGAGTCAGCATCACAGGCATGCGTCATGCTGCTCACATGTACAGCGTCGGCCAATACTAAACTGGCGTTTGGATGTAAACACGGAAGCGCTGCACTGCTTTCACTACATCAAGATCATAGGAGACTGACATAGAAGAGATGAAATTGTTGAATAAAGTTATTTTTGTTTATTTTTTGCACACAAAGTATTCTCGTCGTTTCATAACATTAAGGTTTAACCACTGTAGTCACATGGACTTTAAAACCTTTCTGGACCTCAAAAGGTGCAATGACGTTGCTGCCTATGTGTGGTTCAGAAACTATCAGATTTCTTCAAAAATATCTTTAATTTGTGTTTGGAACGACATGAAGGTGAGTAATTAATGACAGAAATTTCATTTTTGGGTGAACTCACCCTTTTTAAAAAAAAAATGCCAGGCTAGTATCCTAACAATTTCAACATACCCCGTTATATGGTATCTCCCATGGTTTTGAAGTGTAGATTAATTTAATTTTTTTTAAAGCACTAAATTTCCTAATATTGTCCAGCAAGATAAGAACATAGAGGGTTGATAGTTTCATTTTTTTTCTCCCCAAATGAGAGCTATTTTTGACACGTTATTCACTCATATAACCAATAGATGGCACACTTGTTTAGGTTTCGTTTTCATATGCCTCCCTAGTGACCTTTTGAGACTGGCTCACAATTTCAGTGTAAATAAGGGACAAAGTGTATGCTGCTGCTGCTGCTTTATGATTCAGAAAGTCTTTTTTTTTTTCTTCTTCTTCTTCTTCATTTGGTCAGGCACATTTGAATATAAAATGCAAGCAATTAAGTTTTTTTTTTTTTTTTTTTTTTTTTGGACTTATGTAAGGCATATACCATTTACCCAGATTCCCAGTCTGCTTAGTTGCAAAAAGGAATTCAGTGTGTGTGTGTGTGTGTGTGTGTGTGTGTGTGTGTGCGCGCGCGTCTGGTAAATTGTGCTTTTGCAAAGATATTGCAGCTTTAAGGCACAAACCAGAGGAAACTGTCAGTAAAATGACAGCTACTCTCTCCGTAGGAGTTTATGTTCTCCTTCTAATGTACTCGTAGTTTGCGTTTAACGGATCCATTTATTTGACAAATGGAAAGGTCATTCAGCCACCCCGAGCATTGGACTTCAATAAGAGTGCAAACATTTTTGTATTAAGAAATAAAAAAAAAAATGTATAAATACGTTCAAGTTATTTTTGTAAATCAAAAGCAGTTTTACAGTGTTTTTTAAAGATACGAATGTATGCTGTAGGACCGTACCCTGAGTTGAAGTCAGCTGATTTGGTGGTGAAGTCAGTATTCTGGTGCGTACGGCGCTGTCTGACAAAAGAAGCCTCTTAAATCAGAGAGTTTCTTGTGAACAAACTAATTTCTCCATCAGTGATCTGACAAGGTATGATTTGAAAATATATATTTGTAGTAAGATTTTTCAAAAGACTGGGATGTTTAGTTTCTGAAACTAGGATGTTCTTTCTTACATGGCTAGTTGTCAAACAGACGGGCCTCCTGAAGTTTCCTAATTTCTATTTTGAAGCGAATTATGCTACTTAATCACATTTTGAGTACATTTTTTAATGATGGTGGTGGCATCCACCATCAGATTTCACACACTAAATTCTCTTATTTAATACAGTGGGCTTTGTTTTGTTATGATGTAGCTTACTTACTATTTTTATATGGTATGTTTTCATGGATGTGACAGAGCTACAGTCATCAGCATTCTCGAATTTGCATGAGACTGAAACTGTTGCATGTACAGAACTGGCAGATGCAATTTATCTAATCATATTTGTGCATTACTTCTGGCTAATTGGGCAATTTGTGTTTGTTTTCAGCCGTTGTACCTTTCTCCTTGTTTGAGAGGTGACCCCAGGCTGTGTGACAGTGCAATCTAGGTGGAAAGAACATCTGATTTTTATGTTAGTTTTATTTTATTTTTATTTTCTTTTTGCACCGTTTTAATAAAATTCTCATTGTATTTAAACAGTTGTTTGTATTGATTTTATTTTCCACCCTCACTCTCTACATTTGAGTCTTTGTAATAACTTATTTTTGACACAAGCTTTCAGCTGCATTTACAAGGATCTGTAATGTAATGTAACTTCTGTTGATGTTCACGGTCAGGGACTATTTTTTTCTGGCAGAAGGAAGGCTTTTAGTGATTTTACTTCATGAAAGTTGCATTGATACATATTTGTGGCTTTAATATTTGTATTGTGTGGTAACCGTTTTATAAAAGTAATAACGTACTCGAGGCTAGTGCTGTATCGTGAATAAGTCACGGCTGAAGGGCATTGTTAGGCACGACACGTATTCACGATACAGCCTCTTGTACCTTATTGCTTACATACATACATACATACATACATACATACACATACCTGATTCCAAAAAAGTTGGGACACTGTACAAATTGTGAATAAAAAAAGAATGCAATCATTTACAAATCTAATAAACTTATATTTTATTCACAATAGAATATAGATAACATATCAAATGTTGAAAGTAAGACATTTTGAAATGTCATGCCAAAAATTGGCTCATTTTGGATTTCAAGAGAGCTACACATTCCAAAAAAGTTGGGACAGGTAGCAATAAGAGGCCGGAAAAGTTAAATGTACATATAAGGAACAGCTGGAGGACCAATTTGCAACTTATTAGGTCAATTGGCAACATGATTGGGTATAAAAAGAGCCTCTCAGAGTGGCAGTGTCTCTCAGAAGTCAAGATGGGCAGAGGATCACCAATTCCCCCAATGCTGCGGCGAAAAATAGTGGAGCAATATCAGAAAGGAGTTTCTCAGAGAAAAATTGCAAAGAGTTTGAAGTTATCATCTTCTACAGTGCATAATATCATCCAAAGATTCAGAGAATCTGGAACAATCTCTGTGCGTAAGGGTCAAGGCCGGAAAACCATACTGGATGCCCATGATCTTCGTGCCCTTAGACGGCACTGCATCACATACAGGAATGCTACTGTAATGGAAATCACAACATGGGCTCAGGAATACTTCCAGAAAACATTGTCGGTGAACACAATCCACCGTGCCATTCGCCGTTGCCGGCTAAAACTCTATAGGTCAAAAAAGAAGCCATATCTAAACATGATCCAGAAGCGCAGGTGTTTTCTCTGGGCCAAGGCTCATTTAAAATGGACTGTGGCAAAGTGGAAAACTGTTCTGTGGTCAGACGAATCAAAATTTGAAGATCTTTTTGGAAAACTGGGACGCCATCCGGACTAAAGAGGAGCCTGCATCTCTGATGGTATGGGGTTGCATGAGTGCGTGAGGCATGGGCAGCTTACACATCTGGAAAGGCACCATCAATGCTGAAATGTATATCCAAGTTCTAGAACAACATATGCTCCCATCTAGACGTCATCTGTTTCAGGGAAGACCTTGCATTTTCCAACATGACAATGCCAGACCACATACTGCATCAATTAGAACATAATGGCTGCGTAGAAGAAGGATCCGGGTACTGAAATTACCAGCCTGCAGTCCAGATCATTCACCCATAGAAAACATTTGGCGCATCATAAAGTTGAGCAACTAGAAGCCTGTATTAGACAAGAATGGGACAACATTCCTATTCCTAAACTTGAGCATCTTGTCTCCTCAGTCCCCAGACATTTGCAGACTGTTATAAAAAGAAGAGGGGATGCCACACAGTGGTAAATATGGCCTTGTCCCAACTTTTTTGAGATGTTGATGCCAAAATCAAAATCATCTTATTTTTCCCTTAAAATGATACATTTTCTCAGTTTAAAGAGAGTCTGAGAGAAGGTTTAGATTTGACAAAACAAATCCAAATACAAATCCAACCTGGTTTAGAACCAGACAGTTGATGATAGCCATTGACTTACAATTGTCAATGCCATTGTCAATGGCTACCATCAACTGTTTGATAACAGACATTCTTTAATATATCTTTTGTGTTCAACAGAAGAATGAAAGTCTTACAGGTTGGAACAAAACAAGGGTGATTAAATGATGAAAAAATTTTTATTTTTGGGTGAACTATCCCTTCAGGAGATCATTATGAACAAATATGAATTTAAATGCATTTGCAAGAATAAACTGCTGCGAAAGTTTGAGAAGGCAGCTAAAAGAAAATATCTGAATATATCTGTGTGAATCAACTGAATTTAAATCTCACACACACACACACACACACACACACACACACACACACACACACACACACACACAAATTATATATATATATATATATATATATATATATATATATATATATATGTGTGCAAAAGCGCAAAAGAAAAGCTTAATCAGTTGAAAAGGTTTATATAATAAAGCTTTTATTTATATTTATATTAATTTAAATGCAGTTTAATATTAATTGTCAATTCATATAATAATGAAATGAAGATGTTATAAGAAATATACTTAATTATAATTCATAACATTTAAAAGATGGGCAATTCTAATTCCCCTCCCCCCCTTTAAACTGCTTTAATTTAATAATTTAATCAAATTTAATTTGGAGTGAGAGAAACAGGGAGTTCAGTTTTGGTTTGCCATCTCTAACCCAGAATATCAATGCTCCAAAGCAGGTTAGCCGTGTAGGGTTCAGCCCAAAGTTCACTTTTTACACATACGTGAAGGTCAGCATACAGTGTGCGTGATGCAAATTTCGTCATCAGAAGAGTGCATGCGCGTTTAATGATTTTTTTTGTGCAGTTATTAGTTGATCCACAAGGTGGCAACCGTGCCCTGGGGCATCGATTCACAAAATAGTAAAAAAAAAAAAAAAAAAAAACTGCATAAACAGAACAGACGGGAACACATGCAAGCTACGGAGACAATGGAGGCCAACATAGATGAGAGATTGTGCAAAGAGGTTAGAAAGTACCCTCATTTGTACAACTCTAGCATGGAAGAATACAAAGTTGTTTACATGGGTTGTAACCCGTGGCGAGAGATTGTTTAAAACTGCATGTTTATTCGTACGAGTCAAATGAATTATATTTTCCAACATAATTATATTTTTAAGTATATTTTCCAAGGCTGTGCATTCGACTGTGTCAACGCTGTGTTACACTAGCGTACACGTAAAGCGAACTATACCCAAGGCTTTAGTTACCATGTAAACACCTCTAAAATCAATCCACCTTCTTCAGCCTGAAAAAAACGGAGTTTGCTCAAACTAATCTCGAACTTACCTGGGTAGTAACTGAAGCTGGCTTCATGCAACAGGCCTCTGGCATCCAGTCACTGACTGGACACTTAACTCTTATTTAACCCTGAACTAAATTAATGAGAAAAAAAACTAGCCATAAGCAAGCATGCAACTTGCTTCCTCAAAATCCAGCTGACATCTCTCCTTCCAATAGTTTCAAAATGTCTGAAGTTACCGGAGGTTAAAGTCATTTAAATTTAATTCCTAGAAAGCACTGTCTGCCATTTAAGACTGCTAATTGCCACAGCATGTGATCTTTGCCTTGTGTCAGGACACAGTTAACAGGGTAAAGAATAAATAAGGTTCACTCTCCTTAATTCAGCTGTATATTTGATCACTGAAAGCTAGTTTGCTTTTATAATATGAGAATGTATATACCATTTTAGTAGTTTCCAGATTAGTGCTCAGGACTTTTGTCTTATTCATGAGGTATTTTTGTGGGCTATTGCTTGTGAGTTCTTTTGCTCTAATAAATTCATAGTGAGAGTCTGATGAATTAGTAATAGCAACACTGATATCTTTGGGATCAGTTTTCATTTGTTTTTGCTTTGCAGGTATCCATTTCAAGTGGAAGCCTTTTCCACACAGTGCAGACTGCATCGGTTCATATCTGTCTGAACGCTGCACATAATCAAAACCCGCCTGTCCCAGTCTCTCTGCTGGTTGGAGGTTCCTGTGAAATGGTTCTTTGATACTGCAGTGACAAGGTAATTAAGTATCAAAAACTATGGGAATGTCAGGTGTCTGCTCATTTGTGAAGTGCAACATATATTTGTGCAGATGGGAATTATGGTGCAGCAGTCTGAATTGTTTTTTATTCAAATATGTAAATATTGAATGAAATTTTTCTGGCATTTAGATGCATTGGTAAAGCATAGATTAAAAAAAGCTTTTACTGCCTAATGTCCATAAATAGGCTTGGCAGAAGTTATTGCAAAACATGCAAAACTTTTTCAAGAATTGGAAGTGGCGTAATGTTAGCTGGTTTCACATTTATTTCTTCTAAACTCCTCTAGTTCTGAGTATTTTTCAAATAGTGTGATTATGAACAATAGAATATTCGTTTATATTTTATACAGTACTTTGTTGTCTAGAATTTGTCTGCCTAGGAAAAATGACATTTTAACCCTTTATTTAAATATTATTAAAAATTGATTAAAGATTTTGTAAGCATATTGCATAGTTGTTCTTGGAGTCAATTTTTTTTATTTGTGATAATGCAAGGAAACACGCTGAATTGTGCAAACATAATTTTTTGTCCTTGGCTGTCATACAAAGAAATTATGAACAAAATATTAATAAGTGATTATCTGCTTAGTAAAATGAAACCTGTATTGTAGTTTGACAATTTTGTCAGATTAATACCTTAACCAAGTTTAGTGTTTTGTTTTTCTTGTTTAATCAAACTTTTAGGCTTATTAAAAAAAAGCAAATATCCAATTTTTGCAGACTGAAATATCCACTACTGTAGACAGACAGATAGAAAGACAGATGATCTATAGATAGACAGACAGACGACTGACCGACAGTTGACAGACAGACAAACGATAGACAGACAGACGGTAGATATGCAGACAGACAGGCAGACAAATGTTAGACAGATAGACGATAGACAGACAAATGATAGACAGACAATAGATAGATAGATAGATAGAAAGACGGATAGATAGATAGATAGATAGATAGATAGATAGATAGATAGATAGATAGATAGATAGATAGATAGATAGATAGATAGATAGATAGATAGACGGACAGACGGTAGATATGCAGACAGACAGGCAGACAAATGTTAGACAGACAATAGATAGATAGATAGATAGATAGAAAGACGGATAGATGGATAGACGGATAGACAGACAGACGGATAGATAGATAGATAGATAGATAGATAGATAGATAGATAGATAGATAGATAGATAGATAGATAGATAGATAGATAGATAGATAGACAGACAGACGGACAGATAGACAGATAGATAGACAGACAGACAGACAGACAGAGAGACAGATAGATAGATAGATAGATAGATAGATAGATAGATAGATAGATAGATAGACAGACAGACAGACAGACAGACAGACAGACAGACAGACAGACAGACAGACAGATGGATGGATGGATAGATGGATGAACAGACGGACGGACGGATAGATAGATAGATAGATAGATAGATAGATAGATAGATAGATAGATAGATAGATAGATAGATAGATAGATAGATAGATAGATAGATAGATAGATAGATAGATAGATAGATAGACAGATAGACAGATGGATGAATAGATAGATGGATAGACAGACAGACAGACAGACAATAGATTGATATGAATGGATGGATAGATGATTAGATAGATGCATGGATGAATGGATATTCTCAAGCTGATATATACTCAGTGTTATATACAAATATTCAGTATACTTAATAATTTAATCAAACAAATGTTCAAAATTAAAGATACTGGCTCTGCTTGGAATATCATTATGCCATATTACTGTCAATATTAATATTAATGGGAATTTATAATTTATATAATTTACAATAATAATAATACAAATGTACATATCTTAATGTTCATTTTTATGGTAGTCTCTAAAATATTTCATTGGCTAGAAGCTGCTCTTTTTGCAATCTCAACAATTTCATGCTTAAAGAGTCTCCTAAAAAGAACTGGGCACTGGTAAAACATCTACTATAATCATGAAATAATAGCTATACTGAGAAGAAAAAAAGAATATAAAGCTAATTTTGAATGGATGTCAATGGAAAAGATGCTTTTCCAAATGATGTCTTGTGTTTATGTCTACCAGCAGAGGCTAACAGGGCTAGGCTAACCAGCCAAACCTGGCTTAACCCCTTTGAATGACCTATTATTAGACAGGGACCTATTAGCAAATGCTGATATTAATGCATCACATTCACACTGTTAATGAAAGTTCAAAACGAATGCACTGCATTGTGCGATACATTACCCATTGCATCGAGCTCTGTTGTGTACTGCACAAATATCAGAGGTCATGTGGGTATTTCACTCAGAAAATGTTCATGCTATTTACAGTAGGCTGTGTGCATACTATATACAATGTATAAATGCTAAGAGCACTACGGTAGTTTTCTACTTCGAGAACAGCCACTGATGTCCAAAAATGCTGCAGTTCTCTAGGTTTTGAGACCTGATGGAAGCAGCGCACAGAAGCGCATTGAGTGTGTTGCGCGGGACTGGCCCTTTAAGAGACTCGGTACTGGTTTTTGTTACTCAGTAACACCCGTGTCATTTCACTATGGCGAAGGGGCTGTAAACAAATGCGGTGGAAAAGCCCGTCCTATGTGTGAAAAATAGGTTAGAGTTGCTTTAGCGATGATTTCGCGTTTAGTTGGATATGTTAACATAGTACGGACGCAGAAATGTGTGAAAGTGATGCAGACAAAACGCGGACCATCCGAGTAACATGGACATCAACATCAAACCTTCACCACTAAACCTCTTCCAAATACACCATTTATCCTGTTAGTCCGGATCTGTTTTAGGTTGAAATCATGTTGACAGGGTCCAAAACCACCTTTAAAGTCAGACAGATGGTACCGGACATGAAGGTAAGCATTGAGGTTAAATAATAGATATAATTTATTTAGGAGTTTATATTTGTTTTCTCATGCCTGCAGTGTCTACGTGTACTATAAACATTATAATTCGTATTAAAATATGTAAGCAAAATCTTGAGAAAGGGTTTCTGTGTAAAAATGATCTATTTCGTCTTTCAGTAAGTTTGTAAAAGATGAGTAAATATTTATGTAATGTTTGTGCAACTTTAATGCAAATGTGATTAGTCACTTTCCCAATAAAATTGCATCCATTAAATTAATTATTTTACCAGAAACACTTTTAATGGATGTGACCACACTCCGCAGTTTTGATAGGAGTCAGTTTTCCACTTTTCCAAGAATGACTTGTTTTGTCTGGCGTATGAATTGAACTCAGTCTATTTGAGGAGCTGAACTAGCAGGTTAACTGGTTTAACTTTTGGACCTGAATTCCACCAGTGTTTAGTATTTTTCATACTTGTACAATACAATACTTTACAATATACTTTTCAGTTCTGTTCTACCCTACCCTATCCTTACAATATTGTTTAAACTGCATTCACAAAGTTTCAGTTTATTTGGTTGAGAATCTCTGGTTTAGGAGTCAGTTTTTCCATTGAGAATAAATATAACAAGAAAAATGCTCTTTAAAAGGAACAAGAAAGCATAAATCTGCTTTAGTGGGCAAGTTATGTCTGGCTATTTGTATTTGTTACTTTTCTGAAAATTATACAGTCTAAATATGTTTGAACAGAGGCTTCTTTATTGGATTTTCAGTTGGGATTACTTTTCCCTTTTTTTTTTGGGTGTACTTTTTATCTCAGGGTGTGGTGAGTTTATTTTTAAGCATGCTAGGAGTCATACACATACACATCTTTGTCACTATTTTTTTATATTCATTCATTCATTCATTTACTTACTGTTTTTGGAGATTACCAGTTTAAATTGTGTTTCGTTTTTGTTGTATGGAAGAGAGGAGATCAGACATCTAACATCTCCTTTTGTTTTTCATGGAAGAAAGAAAGTAATGCATGGTCTGAAAGACACAAGAGTGAGTAAATGAGGATTTCTAGGTGAACTGATCATCTTTAGCTATAATCTGCTGGTGTTCACCTCTGCTGCATAACTTTTTTCCTCTGGCTATTTTAAGCTGCCTCCGGGGAAAAATGCTAGCAGATGCCTCCACCCGTGGATTCTGGAGAGCGTAGAGGCCCTGATGTGCACAACATCTGGCTGTTGCCATGGAAACAGTCTACCCAGAGCTCACTAGGTGTGGGGATAGTGAATATGCATCGTGTGCAGTGTCAGACAGGCTGATCCCTGCACAGAAAATGAATCAGATTTGGTGTCAGATTTAGAGGATGGAGCCCACCCAAGCTTGCGTGTTTGAGAAAGCGCCGACCTATATTTTGCTCCAGTGCTGTAAATGAACAAATGGAAAAGGAATTGTGAATGTAGCAGTTGTGGTGAGACTTGACCACATTGGCGTTTTCATTTTAAAGTCATTAAACCAGCCCAAACCAGTCATCTGTCAGAGCAGTGGCGGCTCGTCGGGGGAGGCACAGCCTATGTAAAATTTTGAGGTGGAAAATGGGAGAAGGACAATTTAATGTTAATAAAATTCCCAGCTATTCATTTAATTTCATGTCTCAGAATGTGAATTTCTTGTTGTAATGTCATCTTTGTAACACCATAAAATATTACTGAAGTCGGAACAACCGCTGCTCTTCCCTGAACGTGCCGATTCTGCCGTTCGGAAAACTGTACTAAGGCAAATATGAGGGGACAGAGAAGGCAGATCCATAGCCATAGGCTGTGTCTGAAAGTGCCCACTATACAGTGGCGTAACTTTGTTTTAAAAAGTGGGTGGTACAGGAGTAATGTGTGTTTTGGTGTATTGTAATTGTATTATTACAATAAATACAGAAAATTATTGACATAGACCTCATTTTTAATATAATCGGTTCATCCTTATATCTACTACATTGTTAGTCTTGAGAGTTTTACATTAGTCAATAAATACATAGATCCGCGCCAAATGTTTAATTGTTCTGATGGACTAGCGGTAGAATTTTTATTCGGCGTGTTAGAGGTTCTTGGTTCTAATCTGCCCTTTTATAATTAATTTTATTTTTTTCTCATTAAAACCAAATATGATCATCAGTGATTGTATATCAAGAGCAGGGACACGTTATGTGCATTTTGTTTTGTGATTTCACCGGAACGAATGGAGAGTCTCTGCCAACAGCGTAGAAGCGCTCGTCCATGTGAAGACTGCGCAGTGTGCACGAGCATCAAGAGAACACTCTTGCCACTAATAGTGGCAATGAGCAACATGATTTCAAAAACAACACATGCCAGCGTCAGATCGCCTAATATTTAACACAAACGAACGAATTGCTAATCAACGTTTATTTTGTATTAGATACATCCGTACCGCAAGATGTTTCAGAAAGTGGTGGGGACAATATCGACCCTGGCAAAAAGTGGTGGGGACATGTCCCACCCGCAAATTACGCCTATGCCACTATACCCTTAAATAGGGCACTATTTGAGGGGACAGCCATTTGTAGTTGTGCCCGAAACCTAGTGGATGTTATCGAGTGCACTCATTCATTCTCATAATGCACCACAATAATGAGTTCAGCTGATATAGGCTGTTTCTGAAAGCTTAAAAATACTGCCTTCAGAGGACACGTTCCAAGGTCGGAAGGCATAAAGGCATGTCCGAATCCAAAGTTAGCTTCACTTCCTGTCTCCTGAGATACCTTCATCTGATCGATTTTTGAAGGCAGCACAAATGTATCCTTCGCTGCCTTTGATATCCCACAATCCTGACAGTTGAGCTATAAAAAAAAAAAAATGGCATCTGAAAGTTGTGGTTTCTGGTTAGTTTGTGTGTAAATTTACGTTTTGACCAACATTTTCCACTTCTGATGTCATTTCAAGCGAGAAGTTACTATTGTAGTAATTAAATATTTGCCAAAGCTTGCGTAATTTTGCTGTAGATCATTAAATTGTTACGCTCCCTCAGAAGTCTGTCCGAAATCAGTTTCGTGAGGTGCCTTCATGCGCAAATGCTGCCTACAAAGTCATTACCTTATAAGGCAACGAGGCAACAAATCAGCTGCCTAAATCCCAAGGTATAGTTCGCTTTTTACGCACACGCGAAGGTCAGGGTACAGTGTGCGTGGCGCAAAATTTGTCATCAGAAGAGTACTCGCTACTTTACGTGTGCAGCCAGATTCTTGCAACCACGCGTATTTGTACGCACAGGTCACACATGCGCATTTAATTTTTTTTTTTTGCAGTAATTAGTTTATCCACAAGGTGGAAACCATGGCCCTGGGGGTGTCGATTCACAAGGTAGGCAAAGAAAAACTGCATAAACAGAACAGACGGGAACGCATGCAAGCTACAGCGATGATGGAGGCATAAATAGACCCGAGATTGTGCAAAGAGGTTAGAAAGTACCCTCATTTGACAACTCTAGTATGAAAGAATGCAAAGATGTTAACATGGGTCGTAACTCATTGCAAGAGATCAAACTGTGCATGCGTCAAACGCCTGTGTAAGCATACAAGTCAAATGAAGTATACTTTCCAAGGCTGTGCATTCGACTATGCGCATAAACAACAAAAAAACCCGAAGTATGGCTTAAGTTTTCAGACGCAGCCGTACTCAACGGCTAGAGAATTCCCCTAATGCACTGTTGAGGGTTGCGCCAAATGAATTCCCGCATCTTGCCAGAAGATGGCACCTGCAGATGAATCATCCATCCATTTATTTTCCAAACCACTGGTCCAGTATGGATACAGCATAATTCCTTTTTTAATTGATTGATTAATTTCATTACTACTGGAGCTGCCAGTTTGCTACGTTTTAAATGAGTAATAAACAGCAAGCACAAACTATTCAAAAGTGGCTGCCCTGAATTAGCTCGCTTGTTTTCATTCACTCCTTCAAGTGGACTATAGGGATTGTATTGTAGGGAGTATGTAGAGAATGTAGGGAGTATTGTTGCCTCTGTTGGAAAAAAAAAACCCAAAACGTTAGCTTATTAGCATCGAGTATTTCACTTTCAGTGGTTAGAGTGTTGAAAAAATACATGGTAGAGGAGACTAGCCTCCCTTGCTATATCAACCTGTCATCTCAGAGATGTAAATTGCATGATATTAGTTTAAACAGCTCCCGCTGATGATCTAGAAACTACTTAATTGTGGAGAGTAGAGATCTTGAATATTTGATCACCAGCAAATTTACCAAGATACTGTTCCAGCAGCTACAAATTAAAAATGAAGTAGGCTTCGGAAATCAGCTTCACTAAATGGCCGAACATGCTCTTTTAACATGGACATTTAGTGTTTGGCTATGTGAGTGAAATTATATTTATATTTTCATGCTGTATATGTTTCTTGTGTTTTTTTTTTTTGTTTTTTTTTTTATATTTTATGTCTAAAAGTGACCAAAAAAGCCATTTTTAAAGCAGTTTTTTTTTTTTTTTTAAATCCTCTGGAGAGGATCCCAAGACCTCTACAATTAGAGTGCCTCCTCTATTTTAAAATCCATGAGCCGTCACTGTTTCAGAGTTTTTAGAGCTCAAATGGGAGTCTTGGGATCAGCCTGTCTGGAATGTTGATGGTTTAAAAAATAAAACTATAGGCCTAAATATGACTCACTGCATGGGTCCCCCATGGGTCAAAATCAAATATACTGCTGTAGGGCAACTTCCTAGATCAGAAATATCTCATTCATTGTTGCTGTGCTTGGTTTGAGTAGAACACGCCATGTGGCGTATGTAATTACTGTAGTTTATGTTATTGAAGTGAACGCCGTCATCTGGTTTTGATGCAAGATGACTGGTTGTTTAAGTAAAGGATTTGCTGAAGGTTTGTTTTTAAAAAATACTTTAAATTATTTAAAAAGACGGTGCATAACATAAACAAGACTGCGACACACCCTCTAATTGACCTTGGCACTGCTTTTTTATGTGAGACATGGGTTTCTTTTACCATCTTAATAAGCTCCATAAAAAGAGCATGACAGCATTGTAAAGACAAATATGGCTAGAATAGTGGTGGTTTGTGCATATACAACTAGATTATTTTTGAAAAATACATTTTTAATGAGTGATATTGGCCCATCCTAAATCACTGTCACAGTGCTAGGGTATTGTGGGTGTTGTGAATGCGTTTTTAGTATGTTGCTATGTGGTTTCTAGGGTGTTCTGCTGAGCTATGGTTTTTAGATATGGCTATTCTCCTTGGTTTATCATTCACTAAGCGAAATGTACACTACCAGTCAAAAGTTTGGCACAATTAAGGTTTTTAAATTTTTTTTAAAAGAAGTCTTTTATGCTCACCAAGGCTGCATTTATTTAATCAAAAATACAGTAATTTTGTGAAATATTATTACAATTTAAAATAACTGTTTTATAATTTAACATAAAGCGGAAACTAAGCGGAATATTCAGCAACATTACTCCAGTTTTCAGTGTTACATGAATGATCCTTTAGAAATCATTCTAATACTTTGATTTGCTGCTTAAGAAACATTTCTTTTTCAAATAAATAATTTTTTTTATGGTTTTAGTTTTAGTATTAGTTTAGAGTTAGTTGATCCTTGTAGTAATATTGATTGTTTTCCCCCTACTTTGCACTAATGATGATACAAGGTGTTTTAGTTGGGAATTATAGATTAGGAAAGGCAGAGTCATGGCTAGACAGGAACGATTTTCATTTCAGGTTTGAAAGTTTTGAAAGAACAAAGGTGCTATTTTTAAACATCTGAACTGACATGCAGAGAAAGTACTTCAAACGGTTTATGGAAATAGATGCATTGTTCCCATTTGTTGACATTTCTTTGCTGTAGAGAGAATGAGAGATACACGCATGGAGCGTATGAAAATAATGAGCCTGCTGAACAATAGATCAGCTCTTTAAAGCGTTATGTTTAAGCGTCCCACCGGGCCTCTAGTTGCCTCATTTAGCTCTAGATTGATGCCCAGCACAAAGGCTTATTGTGCCTCTAGGCAATGACTAATAAACTTAACAGTGTGAGGTTTATATGGTGGCATAGTACATCCCAACATCCCCATTGGCCGTCCTGTTTCTGGATGATTCAGGGGAGAAGAGGCCTGTATGTTCCCTCAGCTGCATTCTCTGGCCACAGAAACCAGGGGAAGCCATGAGCAATGGAAACTGCAATGAGTCTTGGCTGCCTCTGCCCTCAGAAGCTGAGAGGAGGGAGGGATGTGTTTAATGAAGAAGAAAGAGGCAATGAAAGAGATTACATGATAGCGGTGGCAACCATGTGACTCAAAGAACTGAACCCTCAGCAGAAATGTGCTACTGAGGGTTTTTTCTTCCCCATTTATCTGTCCTGAACTGATTGCACTTTTATTCACTTCCTCTGAGGCTGTCCAATTCACTGGGATTTGAATGCGTAACGACTCCTCTCTGGAGATCCGTATTCCTTTAGGAATGCTACAAGGGGGAAATTTAATTATTGGAGTAAGTTTGGAAAAAAAATATCATCATAAATACAGTTTGTTTATGTGCTTGTTTTGAACACATTGTTGCTTATCACAGAGAGTTAAAAGCTTAAGCCTGAACAAACAAACAAACATAGTAGCACTTTCTGTATGCCTCTGTTCCTGTCCTAGTTAAAACTTAAAATGTAACCTCTGAAACACTTTGTTGTGTTGTTGTTGTTTATCTTCAGGTCTTGGCCCAAACACCAGCCATTAAAAGTTCAAAAACAAAAACTCCACTCCAGATGTTCAAAGGAAACCCAAAATAAAACACTTTCGTCCTGTTCCGGATGATTTTATTCTGGCGGACTTTTTGAGTCAATTCTCATGCAAATAAATATATGGGTCAATGACTTATAAGGATTTTCAACAGGCCAATTTTCAAAAAATATTTTTTATTGCAATTGTTCAAACACTAAGAATGTTGTGTACACATAAATTCATTTTAAAATTTAAAATTAAGTTGTTTTTTTTGTTTTGTTTTTTTTTTAGATGAATTGGCCATAGCCTTAAATGTCATGTGATGCAACTGTGATTTATCTTAAAATTAATTCATTTACTTAACATGCTTAGTGTTTATTTTTTTTATTTTTATTTTTTTTTTTTTCAGGTTCTCAGTAATTAAAGTGTTTAGAAACAAAGTATTTGCAGTTTCTTTTGAGATTCTGTAAGGAATGACCTTATATTTTTGTTCTATAACTTAAGAGTTGCCTTCTTAAATGTAGTTAACAGACTTATTTTTCCTGTAAAACACATAAAACTGATAATGTTTTAAAAAATACCATTCACTTAAGCATACTGTATCAGTGATTCATATCTCAGCAACAGAAATTAGATATTTTATTTTTAATTTAATACAGTTATTGCTGTTGTTAGTCACACCACATGATGTGTGGTCGCTCCAAATGACCAAGAGCTTAAATATAATTAAAAATCTATTTGAAGAGATCAACATTTTTCTCAAATTTTTCTGTCTGAAATATTTTTATAAAATGACCCAAATTGCATAAAAATCTATTCCAAATGATACTAAAATGAAGTACTTTATGTATATAAACCATCAATTGAATATAAAAGCACAAAAACTGACAATCTAGGACATACATCTATCATGGAAAACACTCTGCAGTGTTTTCCATGATAAATGTATGTACCACATGATATTAGGTGCTAGCTTCCCACAAAACAAGCAAAACAAGCTAGCTTCCCATAAAAGGTCACTATGAAATTTGTAATAAAAGTATATATTTGCAGAAATGACTTTGAGGTCATACCACATGATACCCAAAAGTGGTAACAACATACCAGCTGTTAAAAAGTTTTTTTTTTCTTTTCCAAATTCAAGACAGTTACAAACCTGCTCGCTGCTTCTATGGGTCCTTCACAAATTGGAATATGATGCAACTATCTGTCTTTGAATGGATTTCAACATGAAAGTCCCAAAGTGGTAGTTTTTGATGGTTGCACCACATGATATTTCATAAAATGGACATCATCGGACAATGTTTGTTTGTATATTATGTAATATAATAAAAGTAAAATATAAATACAAATGCTTTGCACTTTTGTACAAGATTACAAAAACCCGTTGGAAATCATGCCAATTAGTGCAGAAAATGAATTTGAATAAATTTAGAGTGATTTCCAAAACAGAAGTTAGAAGCCGGACAGCAGCACCACATGATATTTTGACACTTTAAATAACAGAAAATTACAAATAACTAATGTTTTTTTGTACATGCACAGGAGAGGTACTACATATACATGATGTTTTATGCATTCAAACCAAATTTTAACTGAAAAAAAAAAATACAATCAGACAGAAAATTTAGACGTCACATCATTGACCCTTATACAAACTGAACTGTAACTTTAGAGCCGGCAATAAATGATTCAAAATATTTCCAAGAAATTGGGGATGCACTGATATGAAATTTTTGGCTGATACCAATAACTCATTAATCTTTATATTTGAAAGCTGATAAACAATATAATGGCTGATAAGTCTAAATCCAAATTTTTGTATAATTTTGGAGAGCCTGATTACAAAAACAGAAATCTCACCATTAAAAGCCATGTCCAACGCACACAATAATAATGTTTTCATTATAATTTTATTTAGCCTATATGACAGACTTGCGCTGTACATGTTGCACTTAACTGTATTTTCCTCTTTGAAGTGACTCCAATCATATTTCAAGCAATTCAAAACCATCATGGCAAACAGTACACATCTGAAGTGTCTCAGCTGAAGGAAATCAGAGTCACCTACAATAGATTTACATGCATCCAAGATCAAATTTTGTTTTAACACTTTAATTTTCTCATAATGTACATTGCACATCACCACATTTCTCAAAAAGTCTTAAAATGGTTCGTTTGAAGATTCGGTCTCTCTAAACCCCTCCTTTCCGAGAGCCTACTCTGCTCTGATTGGTCAGATGGTCCAGCTCTGTTGTGATTGGTCGATCGCTTAGAGCAAGTGAAACTAAACATCCATTATCATATGTGGATTTCAGCTCTGGAGGCTTCCTCAGCACCGTATACACAGTGAAATGAACAGTAACGATGGTGTCTGTTGTATCTCCATAATGTAGCCAGATGCTTCTGGATCAAACTCTCAATATGGAAAAGTTAGAGATGCTGAAGAGCGTTCTCCATTGCAGGGTGTTAAGAGCTGTGGGTTCAGACCTCTGGAAGTATGTCTCCCCTCTTATACTTCTGTTCTACTCCGTAGTGGATTGCAAATGAAAGACGCTTTGTTTTAAAATGGGTTGATAACATCGACGTGTGCAGTTTTAGCCTCTTATAAATGAAGCTACTTTTGTGGTTCAGTTGCACTGTGAGAAAGGAGGAAATGAGTAAACCTGAAAGACTATTTCAGTCAAAGAATTTAAATAGCCAGGAAGTGCTTTCTTGCATCTTGTTAAAAACCACCAGTCTGATCAGTGCATATGAAGACCCTTTTTCTTGTGTCACAGTATCAGAAGGCAAATTACAAAAATATATGCTTAATTAGCGTGCATCAACCAGACCAATCAATCCTCCAATATTTTGACATTTTTCAAAGTTTTTGCATTAACGTGTCTGCTTAATTAAGTTGCTGTTATTCTGAACTTACTGAACCAGATAATTTGAATGAACTTTGAGATAAATATATTGTGTAAATAAATGTAACCAGTTTTGTATTTGACAGCATGTGTGATAAGCTTCATTTCTTTGTTATCTCTGTGTGTTTGCTGCAGGAGAGGATGATGAGCCACAGTAGCCTTCATGCACGGGGCAGAGATGTGCTCGGCCTCTGCTGTTTACCAGGTAAAGTCCCACAATGCAAGCTTATTTTTATAGTATATTGACATTTATATTTCCATGTTTTTATCTATGAGGTTTATGATAGGGACCCAAACAGTCACAAGGAGAATCACACCATGATATAAGAACAGGAGCGATTTTGTAGTCCAGCAAGATGTTTATTAAAGCGCATGTGCAAAATGTGCAAATAAATATGGTTAAGAGAAATAAAACAGGTTATCAATAAAAACTACAATTGTTATATACTAAAACAGTACAAACTCTGCTCTTCATCTGAGGACAGAATTTCAGTGTGCTCAAGCAGCATTTCTATAACCTAGTTCACATTCTCTCAAAAACCATGATCGGGTCATTTTTTTGTCCGATGGCCTTAATAATAAAAAAACACCAAGATATGGCATCCAAAGTATGTAAGATAGTACAACTAGATCACTTTCATTGAATCCAAAAGCTTTTAATTATATTTTGCTACATATAAAAGTATTTTAAAGATTTTGAAGTGTCAAAAGGTCATTTGGTTTAACCGTCCAAAGGCCAATACAGCCATTTAATTTGTGATTAAAATATCTTAAAATGTAATATTTTTTATTCCGGCATTATTTTATAACATCATATATCAACATAGTGCAAAATGGTATTAAAATTATGTGTAGAAGTCGTTGCTTTGTTATTAGAAAGAATGTCAGGAAAAATTAATTTCATTGATGTCATTCGGAGTAACCAATATAAAGGGACCATTTTAGATCAAGTCATGCAGTAAATATCATGTGACAGGATGTGACATCATTCAGACACCTGCAAAGGACCACATGGTCATGAAGCAAAGTAACTAACTCTCTCTTAACTATTTGAAAAATTCATGTTTTCACTCGCTCATACGCATGTCCCGAAACATCAGGTCATTCGGTACAATCGCTATAAAACATGGAAAATGTTGTAATATTTTAAAAACTTGTACTAATATAAAATGTTTAATTGTCCTTTTGTTAGCTAGCTAGATATATTACCCAGTTAGCATTGCTTGAAAATATTGTCATTCGGTATAACCAAAAGTGGTTAATTTTGGTTAAACCGAATGACTTTTTGGTGACAAATCTTGCAAAAAATGACAAAAGCAGTGTTAACTGATTATAAAAATCACATAATCTCATTGATAACACTTGATAAAACTTCAAAATGAATTATATCTCCATTATGTTTTTTATTTTACACTTTTAAAAACCTTATTCATCAATGACCCACTCCGTCCTTCAATTCCCCCTTCCACTAATGACGGCTGCCTTAAATACACATTTTCCCACTTACTATTTGGAGTGTACAATTTTTTTTCAGTTGCTTCACCATTAATAAAATACACAAGATGATTAAGAACAAGAGTTAAAACAAATCAATAAATACAATAAATAGGACAGATAAAACCAACATACACTTCCATAAATAGCTAAAAAGAGCGCTCACATGCAGTTTGCAATTCTTTAAGGCCACACCCACTCAGCTAAAACAGGAAATACAAAACAGCAAACCCCATGTAAATATTATAAAATGCACAGGAACAGTAAGAACATGAGAGAAGGGAATATTCTAGGAGTGTGTTTATTTAGTACAATGTGACATACAAAAGCAGTGATGTAGAGTTTTGGCATGTGACTCCGCTCTTTGTTGGAAAAGTTACACTGTTTTGAAAACCCTACTGAAAAATGTGGTCACATTAGTAGCTTCGCTGCTTTTAATCTAGGTAGTTGATTCCAAAAGGAAAGAGCCAAGTCTGGATGGTTGTGGTCTGTGCAGGAGAATAACAGTCTGTCTATGTGGGTGTGAATGGACTCAGAAAACAATCACTTAGTGTGCTGAGTGCGTGTTGAACCCCAGCAGCCCCTCTCCATAATCTCAGCGTCAGCAGTGTGTTTAAGCAGCAGCTTTACTCAGGAATGTTTGCCGGCCGTAAGTCCGACCCGGACAACCTAATCTGTAACGCTTCATATCAGCACTTACACTCTGCGGCCCTTTGGGAGCACAGAGCGTTTCCCGCCGCGTCAACGTTTAATAGAGCTGCTACTAACCTCAACGCCCTACTCGCACACAGTTCAGTCTTTGTTGTTGTTCAGCTTTCATATTCTCATACTGTTTGGACTCCAAACACGCACACCTGTCTGTGTTTCTACTTTTCACTGTTTACACTTGTGAATTCTATAACATTCTAAAGGACATTTAATACAGCGGCCCCCAAAATGTTGGACACTTAATTCACACTTAAAATGTCTGAATGTCTAAAGCTATTGCATCATTTTTATATTTTATATTCTCAGGACTAATTCGATTTTTTTTGAGCAATATTAAAGGAATAGTTCACCCAAAATTATTTACTCACCCTCATGTCGTTCCAAACCCATAAGTCTTTTGATCATCTTCGGAACACAAATGAAGATATTTTTAATGAAATCTTAGTGCTTTCTGTCCCTCCATTTGCAGCCTGCAACTATCACTTTAAAGCCCCGGAAGGGTAGTAAAGACATCATTAAAGTAATCCATGTGACTCTAGTGGGTTAACCTCAATTCTTATGAAGCAATGCGAGTGCTTTGTTTGCTCAGAGAAACAATCGCTAACCACTTTATTTACAAAATAAACATGCTCCAACGCGCGTTCACGAGAGCAGCATGGTGCATGCGTGATGTGTTGACACGAGAGCAGACATTGTTGCGTGAACGCGGGTTCGTTTTATTGACACCTGCAGATCTCCTGTTAGTGCTGAAAACATTAATTTGTCAACTAGAAAGTGTCAAATTACTTTTATGTTTTCTGTTTGAACAGTATGCACTACAGTTGAAATGTTTGGAGTCAGTATATTAAATTAAACTATTCACTAAATAATTCTGAGAAGAAATGTCACAGTTTCTAAAATTTAAATTATTATTATCAATGTTGAAAACTTTGTTTCTAAAACAAAGTTTTCAACATTGATAATAATAAGAAATGTTTTTTGAACAGCAAATTAGCATATATTAGATTTCTATGGAAGCTTGTTTCCACCATGAATAAAAAATAAAAAGGTAATAAAGGATAAAAATAAAAAAGGTAATAAAAACTGACTGTTTTCTCAGAAATGCGAGTTTATATCTCATTATATCTCATTCTGACTTTTTTCTTGCAATTCTGGCTTTTTTTCTCTGAATTGAGAGATATAATCTCGCATTTGCGTGTTATGCGGGAAAAAGACTGACATTTTTTATTTTTATTTTTCTTAGAATTGCACATTTGTATCTGACAATTATGAATTTATAACTCGCAATTGCAAGTTATAGTCATAATTGTGAGATATAAACTGTCAATTCTGTGGAAAAAACAAGACGCAATTGCAAGTTTCTGGCCCGGTTTCACAGACGGGGCTTAGCCTAAGCCAGGATTAGGCCTTAGCTCAATTAGGATATTTAAGTGTCTTTAATAAACGTACACTAGAAAAAAAAAACATTACTGGTGTACATCTTGAGACAAAACAATGTCACTGACATATTTTAAGATATGTCAGTATAAGTTGCTTTCAGTTAAAACAGCTCAAACATGCATTTTAGTCTAGGACTAGCTTAAGCCTTGTCTGTGAAACCGGGGTATATCACACAATTCTGACTTTATTACTCGCAATTGCATGTTACAGTCAGAATTGAGAGATATAAACTTGCAGGTCTGAGGAAAAAGTGACTTTATAAGTCGCAATTGTGAATTTATATCTCACAATTCTCAGAAAAAAGTCAGAATTGTGAGATATAAAGTTGCAATTATTTTATTTTTTTTAGAGGTGGAAACAAGCTTACATAGATTTCTGAAGAGTCATGTGAGACTCCGAATTCAGCTTTGTCATCACAGGAATAAATTCCATTTTAAAATATATTCAAATAGAATTTTACATTGTAATAATATTTCCCAATATTTCCCAAAGTTTTTACTGTATTTTAATCAAATAAATTCAGCCTTGGTGAGCATAAGAGACTTCTATCAGAAACTTTGAAAAATCTTCCAGCTTTAAACTTTTGAGTGGTAGTGTATACAGTATAGACATAAATACAGTAATAAAATATAGGCAGTGTAGACAGTATATATAATTCTTGAGTCTGAAGCAGCACATGTCATGACTGCTCCTTTGTTTTGGGATCTCATTCATTTGAATCTTAGAGGTCTAAGCTTATAGATATCACAAGTGCCATCCATCCACAATGGTTTGAATATGGAGCGCACAAACACAGATTAACCATTCAGAGTCAAAGGGCTCACAAAGGGACACACACGTGGTCTTATCGTCAGTACGGTCGTGTGTGAAACTCAAACTCCATCCGCACCATCTCTGATAACCCTCCAACGCAGGACAGAGGAAACTGAATCGGTCCTGGGGGGTGAAGAGGTCAGAGGATTTTTGAAAGAGTAGATTATACTGTATATACTGTTGACAGCCTACTGTTTAAAAGAAATGTATGTAATGCAATGATAAATTATTCAAACATGTAGTACGCTGCATTGTTGTAACATGACCTCATTATGTTTAATTGAGAGAATGGCATCCAGTTAGCATCTCAGAATCAAAATTCAATTTGAGTCCGTTTGCACTTTTTATACCAATTGCATTGCATTGTGTGATGCAGCATTTCCGTGGGGCGCTCTGGTTGTACTGCTCATTTTGGCAGATTCATACAGAAAAGACACATGATGCACATACTGCATATTGTAAAAATAGTGTGGGTTGTATAGTAGTATGCGATTTTAAACATGCTGCTGTTCAGTGTTTAATTGTTATATAGAGTTATATAGCATGCTCTTATTGGTGTTGTTGGGTGGGTGAAAAAAAAAGGAATTTGTTTCCTGGCAGTTTCTGCAGCAGATGTTATTATTTAGCTGTGTTAGTGTATTTTTTTATTTGATTTTGTGGTTTATTCCTGTAACTGGGACAAAACCTCAGTGAGTTCTAGCAGAACTCGTGTATTTATGTATTTATTTATTTTTTTACATTTTATTTATTTATTGTCATTTTATTTGTATTATTTATTTTTCATTTTTTATTTATTCATTTATTACTTATTTCTATTTTTTACCTTTTATTTTTTCTTTAATTACTTATTCTTTTTTATTTATTTTTTATATTTTTCTTTATTTTTTCTTTTTATTTATTCATGTATTACTTATTTATTTCTATTTATTACCTTTTATTTTTTATTTTATTACTTATTCTTTTTTATTTATTCATTTATTACTTATTTCTATTTATTACCTTTTATTTTTTATTTTATTACTTATTATTATTTATTTATTTTTTATATATTTTTTTATCTTTATTTATTTATTCTTTTTTTATTTATTCATTTATTACTTATTCATTTTTATTTATTACCTTTTATTTTTATTTATTTTTTCATTTTTCTTATTTCTTTTTTATATTTTTCTTATTTATTTATGTTCTACTTTATTTTTTCTTTTTTAATTTTATTACTGTTTACGAGCCCAGGACTGTCTGATTTCTCCAGAAGCCTAATTATGTGATATCTATTAGAAAGTAGGGACATTTTCTGTGTGCTTTTCTATATATAGTAAGTGACATACGGCATGCCAATTGAAGAGTGTGCGTTGTGGAAGTGGTCAGAGCTGTTAGTCCTTTTTTATCTGGTTTAAAGTCACTGTTACCGAGTCCTACTAGTCATACCTTGCTGGCAATGTTTTAAACAGAAGCTCATGAAGTAATAAGATCGATGTTTTCTCTGTTATCATTGGGAATGTGAGATTTGACCATGCTTGATGGTTTCTTATTCACAAGATGTCATGCAGTTGCCTAAAACCTGGAAAAAATCAGGCTGATGTGAATCTGAGAGAGATGAACAGCATGGCATGGCTCTGGTAGCTCACGCTACTCTTGCCTTAAAGTGAAGAACAAATGGAAAACAAATGCTGACAAAAACAAATTATACTGGATGTGTGGTTCAAATTAGCACAGGAGCAAATCCTGAACACAAGCCAGGTTAGATCATTATGATTGAAACTGTTTAATTTTGAGCTAAATTGAGAAATGAAAGACTGGTGGCTGCTACATTACGTTGTCACTAACAATGGTTTGAATAAGGCTGATCACCGTTACTGACAATCGTCGTTTTGGCTGTGTAAGATTCTCCAGCTTTGTTGTTGTTGAGCAACTGAAGTGTGAGCTGTTAAAGCTCCGCCCTCTTCTGGAAAGGGGGCTGGGAGCAGCAGCTCATTTGCATTAAAAGGTACACACAAAAAACGGCATATTTTTGCTCACACCCAAATAGGGGCAAATTTGACAAGCTATAATAAATGATCTGTGGGGTATTTTGAGTTGAAAATTCACAGACACATTCTGGGGACACCAGAGACTTATATTACATCCCAGGTCCCCTTTAATATGCCATCCCATATATATACTGTTTCATTCTTATTTTTAACGAAAACTATTAAAAACGTTATATATTATATATATATAATATATAATATATATTATATATAACGGTATATATTATATATATATTATATATATATATATATATATATATATATATATATATATATATATATATATATATTATATATTATATATAATATATACCATTTTTAATAGTTTTCGTTAAAAATAAGAATGAAACAGTTCTAAGCCTTGTTGAATTGAATGCATTTTCATTCCTCATTTCACTCCTCCATCCTAAATGCTCTGTTTTTCTAACAGTCCAGTAATCACCGTGACAGTCCGATCTCTCTGCTTCCGGCCTGTTCTCTCAGACATCTGGGTCCATGATGCCTCAGGAATGAGCTTTAGGGTCCAACTCACCCTTGAGAGTCATAAAATGAAGAAATTCGCCCTTGAAAAGTGACCACAAGTGCAAGAGCAATCCGACTCATTTCATGTGTTGAGAGCGTGTTCATGACTCTGGCAGCTTTAAGAGGCTCTACCAACATTAAACCCTGCCCCATGTCTTTATTTTTTATTATTGCGTGAGTTTTATGTCAACAGAATCACAAATTCCCACAATTTTTTTTTTTTTTTTTTTTTTATAAATACCACATATCCTTTATATATGTGGCCTACAGAGCCTTTGAAGATTGCCTTGGAATTAAAAACCAGATGTTTGTGTTTGAATTCCTTCCACAGATATTAGTTCACAGTTTTATTTCCACATTTTAGTCACATTTTCCTGTTGCTATAGTAAACTTTAAGCAGTATAGATGACTCCAAGTTAACAAATATGAACTAAAAGTCCAGTTTTCATCATGTGTTTGTGTCTTCAGGAGAGTGTGTGCTGCAGCGGGCCGTGCTGGTGAGGAAGAAGCTGTCGGCTAAGGAAGGAGGAGGCTGGTTGTCTGGGACTCTGTTCTGCACTCATTTCAGAGTAGCCTTCGTGCCTCAGGACAGCCAGAAACCTGACGTGAGTGCCACAGATTGCTGAGATGTTTCCGGGATGAGAATCCCAGCACTGTTTTCCGTGTCAAGTTGAGCCTTACTGTGAATTGTGAAGTGCTTTTGGCGTGCTGAGGTTTATAAAGTCTCTGGCAGTCTAGTGTAACATCCTCTGCAGACATATTTGTCTTGATGGCTTCTTTTTCTCTTTATTCAGGATAATGCAGATCCTGTGCTGCTTGGAGATCATGACGTAGCTCTCGCCTCTATTGACAAAGTTGTGGCAGGTGAGGCGATCTTTACTGATTGAGAGATTTTCAGTTTTCATGAAACCTGTCAAGAACATATCCAGGTCGCATTTTAACCCAGTGTTTTAATACATATAAATGTCTGTTGTAGTGGGACCGTCTCGCACCAAACTCGTGACCCCTACCTGCTCTCTGAAGTTCACCCCGGAGGAACTGGTGTTATACTGCCGAGACCTGCGTGTTCTCTGCTTCCTGTTCGACAGACTCACACCTGATACTCAAGCTGTGGAGGTTTGTCTTAATATAATGTCAGACATACACTACTGTTAAAAAGTTTAGGGTCGGTATGATATTTTGAAATTTTTTTAAAGAAGTCACCTATGCTCACCGAGGCTGCATTTATTTGATCAAAAATACAGTAAAAACGGTAACATTGTAAAGTATTACCACAATCCAAAATATCTGTATTCTATTTGAATATGTGATTTAAAATGTAATTTACTCCTGTGATCAAAGCTGAATTTTCAGCATCATTACTCCAGTCTTCAGTGTCACATGATCCTTCAGAAATCATTCTAATATGCTGATTTGCTGCTCAAGAAACATTTCTTCTTATTATTATTATTATCGGTGTTGAAAACAATTGCTGCTTAATGTTTTTGTGGAAACTGATAATTTTTTTTCTGGATTCTTTGATGAATAGAAATTTTATTAACAGCATTTATTTTATCTTGTAACAAATGTTTTACTGCTACTTTTGATCAGTTTAATGCATTCTTGCTGAATAAAAGTGTTAAAAAATCTTAATGACCCCAAACTTTTGAACGATACTGTGCTTTACCCAAATGCAGGCATGAATTTTTTGACTATCCTGAGCTGGGTTGTCAAAGGCAGCAGGCAGGAAATACAGATGTCCATTTCAGGAATATACATAGGCAAAATATCTTCTATTCTTAAATTAAATTGAATTAAATGTAATTTAATGTAATTTGATTTAATTAAAAATTATTTAAAACTTTTATCCCTTAAAACTTATCTTTGATCACCAAAATAATAACGTTAAATAATAAACGTTTTTTCCTGTGAATAATTTCTTCATGCCTTAAAACAGCTTGAATGTAACTCTACACCCTTGCTTCATTTATTATACGTGGATCCATGAATATGCAAATTGGTCCCCACCTACACTCAATCACACCAGATTCTTTCAATTTCAACTTTACTGTAGTAAATGCTGCACGATGGCAAGTGGAAATAGTGGTTTAATTCAGCCATGTAACATTGTAATATACATAATATACATTATTCACCCTCTATATTGCTAAATGTACCTGATTTTTCATATCAACAGAAAAAATACCAGGATAACCTGGCTTCTTTTGAGACTCCACTGCTTCGCTGATATGCTAAAGCCTGCCCGCATGTTGACGGGATTGGTTACAACATATTTGTTATGTAGGGAACAATGGCGGTTTCAAACCACGTTTTTGAGATGGTCTTTGATTCACTGCAGTTTTAAGAAGAAAATTCTCAGCAATGGTGTCGACTGATGAATTTGCACATGGTTTGTCTTAAAGCATATTAAAAACACCACAATGACATATAAACAACATTTAAAAAAAATATTTTCACCACAGGGGCTCTTTAAAAAGTTCAGAATACATAGCTGTTTTTGAATGGTCATGTAGTTACAGCATCCACCGCCAGGGTCATGCTAACCATCGCAACTTCTAACCTTGAGCTTGAAGTATTTGCACTTATGTTTCAAGTCTTTATTGTTGATCAACATAGTAATGACACTACTTTAACTTGCTTTCAGATTACGTATACCATTGCTAAGACCTACCAGCCACTGAAACCTGGGACCATCCTCTCCTTCCAGAATGCTGCTTTGGGTAGTATTGGTGAGTTGTTATTAATTATAACGCAACAGATAAAAGCGAGGGAGGAGAGAAAATCCTGTGTTTATAGATAAAGTCATAGACATAATTTTTCCTTATCTGCAGTATGACTCCAAAATGTTCCCTGAGGGTTGTTTTGCAATGTTTATCATTTAGAATAATACGTGAATATGAACTTTTTAAGATGTTTATCTAATATTTGTACATAGTTAGAATGTGATATTTTCCATATGATGCGCTCATTAACAGATTAAAAATTGAAAGTAGAAATGCATAAATATGCAGGAATTTCTTGTACATTTCAGTTGTTTTTGTCAGGTTTTTAAGAGTTTTTATTATAAGAGTGAGCAATATTGTATTAAAAGTATATGTATGTGTATGAATTAAAAGTCTTAATAAATAAACAGCAATAATGAGCTACATGTAATTAAATTTACTAAGTATTATTTTACAGATGAATGTAAATGTCTTTTTTTTTTTTCTTGTGGTCATTTAGTGAAAATCATTCTTGATTTTTTTTTTTTTTTTTTTTATATATATATTATTGAATTTTTACATCTTGCATTAAACATTTTGTATCTACTTAGCTATAATGGCTGAAATAATGGTTCTTTTAAAAAACAAATCCATTAATTTTTTCAAGCGATTTCAGATTAAATACAAAAAAATTAATTTATCTCTTCAAAGAGCTGAATAATTTTGAAATATAATTGTTTTCACCTAGTCCTAGCTGTGTGACCCACGCATATTTGATATTCAAACGAATCATAGAAGGAAATGTGAGCTAAGCCACATCTCTGAGAAGGAAAGTGACCGTCAACCAGATGAATAATGGAAAGTAATCTGAAACAGGTCACCTTCTAGCCCTTTTTCAACCTTGTCAAGGTTTGTTTGTAGTCCGTTCATGTACATTGCACTAGTCCGCTTGCTCTCTAGCAAACAAATTGAGTTTGCAGCACCCAGGAGGTTTTTGCACATTGTCCAATCCAAACCTTCAATGACTCTCTTTGCTGTCTATAGAAATGAAGCAGTTTCTAAGCAACAGGCGGCGTGACCCTACCATGAACTGGTTCGAGAGTTCCTTGGGTTGGGAGCAGGAGCTGGAGAGGACAGGTGCCACTGGCTGGAGGGTCAGCTCTGTCAATGACCGCTTTGAGATGTCCACCAGGTAGAGATTCTCTTTCAGACCTCCTGTGCTCAGATTAGTTTTGACTTTAGTGGCTGTTTTTAAACACAACTGATGGTTAATAACAGTTCCATAACAGTTTACTAAATACATTTCCCACACATCATTTCTGATTAATAACCATTGGTGTGTTCAAAACAATATATTAACATCCTATTTTTGCTGTATACAAAGGTGACATCAGGTGAAGACATCTTACACAAAATTGGATGTAAAAAAGCGAAATAATAATAGTTAGCATTTCAACATTACTGGCCACACTTACTGATTTATACATGCAAAGAAGTAAAGTTATATAACAGCTATATATACAGTAGTGGCCAAAAGAGTTGTCCGGCATAGGAAAATTAACTAAATTTACTAAAAATGTGTTAAAGATAGCGTAATTGTTTTATTTGTGAAAACGCAATGAAATTATGCGGACACAATTTTTGGCCAGGCTGTCATACAAAGAAATTATGTTGAAAGAAATTATTGTAGTCAATGTATGCTTTTTTTCTTTTTTTCTTTTTTTTGGCAAAGTAAAATAAAACCTGTAGCTGTATTTTACTCATTTTTTTGTCAAATAATTTAGTCAGATAAGTACATTAACCAAGTCGCCTCATATTTAAAATATTTAAAAATATATTACATTTTTTCATCATATTTTTTTAATGGTTTAATTGAACTTATAGGGTCATTAAAAACAAATCCCGAATACAATTCCCTCACTTTTGTCAACTACTGTAGTTACATATTGCATGCTTATCCAAATGCTTTATACACTTTTAAGTTGAAGTTTGGGGTCAATCATTTTATTTTATTTTAATTTTTTTTGTAAAGAAATAAATACTTTCATTGAGCGAGGATGCATTAAATTGATCAGAAGTGTCAGAAAAGACACTTATAAAGTTACAAAAGATTCTATTCATCAAAGTATCCTGAAAAAAAATGTAAATGAGTTCTTGAGCAAAAGAAATGGTTCTTGAGCATCAAATAAGTATATTAGAATGATTTCTGAAGGATCATGTGACACTGAAGACTGGAGTAATGATGCTGAAAATTCAGCTTTGCATTTTAAAATACATTAAAGTAGACAACAGTTATTATCTTAAGTCTATATCTATTTGTGCCTGCAAGTACAGTGAGCTCACCACATAATATCATGTTTGCACAAGCGTGTCCAATCATAATCACATCATGTTCCATGTGGAAACTGCTCACACTTTTTTCCTTCTGTGTTCTTCTAGTCTGCCCAGATTCAATGTGGTTCCTCAGAGGGTCCTAGACACAGAGCTCAAGAAAACATTTGCCCACTTCAATGAGGGACGCATCCCAGTGAGTTCATTCTGACATCCCAACCCTTTTAAACACAACATGAAATTAAATGTGACATTATTTACTTCTTCGAATTGAATGTTTCAAAATGGAATGTTCCTAACTTTTGTTTTCATAATACTTTATATTGTTATCATAATCAGAATGTAAATATTTTCTACCAAGGCTGCAGAGCTGGGCAAAATTATATTAACTTAAGTCCATGCTGTTAATTTTTCTTGGAACACAAAAGGGAACACACACACACAAAAAAAGCTCTTTTCCGTACATAGACAGTTTATAAAGAGTTAGTCTGTCAAGCTTCAAAAAAAGACATAAAATCACCATAAAATGAGTACATATGACTTAAAGTCACAATATATAAATTTTCGCTAGAGGTTGCTTATTCAAAACAAAGGCGTAGCTTGATGATGCCTTGATTTCGTGGAATCATGGGAGGTGTTGTCTTCACGTCTACAGTCAGTGGAAAAGAATTGGGGCGGGATGCAGAAATCATGTTCATGGATGAGATTATTAATGCTACTGTAGTATGAAGCAGAGCAGGGCCGAGGGCTGTGCGAGCAGAAACCAGGCCGCCGGAGTGATTGCTAATGAGAGACGAGTGCGACACATTATTATATTTTATTATGCCGTAGTTGCTTCTTCCAGTCAAGCGTATGTGGGGTAAAGCAGCGCTGTTTTACCATATTAGATACATTTTATGTGTTGAAAGTTGTTATAATGCTACTCTGCGTTCACTCGGCGGCTACTATGTATAGAGCAGTAAGCTAGATCGATACTAGGCATGGTAAAACATGGTACTCGCTCTAAATCAAGAAAATGAGATTTAAACAATAAGACTTACTGTGTTGAGCTATATAACATGATTAGTTTTCTGTTGATGAATGTATTCTCCTGTCTAATAAAACACATAATATAGTAAAGCGTCTTTGGTGCTTCCGTGGTTTATACAAAAATAAAACCAGACATCAACGCGGGTATGAGGTCATTCATTGATAGGCGACGCCTGGATAAAATTGCTTATTTCTTTGAATTTAAACATTCTTGGAAACATTTGGGATAATGTAAGTGCACAAGTAAACAAAATATATAACATTGTTCTAGTGGCTTTTGGATATTTTAATCCACAAATCGTACATATTGTGCCTTTTAAGACTTCTGATGTCATACGATAGCTTTGTGTGTGAACATTTATCTTCAGGGTGAGCTGTTTAATATGGCACAGCTTGGTCTACTGAATGTCAAATGTTTTTTGTTTTTTTTTTTAATATTGAAGCATATTTTATCATTTCTAATAAATAATTGAACTCCCTTCAGCGATGGTGCTGGCGACATCCACGCGGCAGCGACTTACTACGAATGGCCAGCTTCCAAAATAACATCTACCATGAGAAGGACGACATCAGGTTTGTCATTTTATTTTTTCAAGATAAAGCAGACATCCCTTAGCAGCAGTCAAGCATTCATCGATAAACAGAGCCGTTGTTGTCTGTGATCTTCAGGAACCTGGAGTTGGTGCTCTTTGGCGGACAGCAGCTGTGTGTGATTGTGGATCTGGGAGAGGAAATGCCGTCACCTGCAGATATCCAACTGGCTCACACAAGACTCCGGAGTCTTTGTCTAGGCGGTCAGTACTTTTAATTGATTTTTGATGACTTGATGATACCCTGATGCAAAGGCCAGATTTAATTTCCAAACTGGTTTATGCTGGTTGTTGCTGTTCGACCTTGGTGATGCTGTCCAGGCAGGCTTGATGGGTCCAGCAGCACATCAGCATCTAAAACAGGGTATTTTAAAGGAGTCCTATTATGTTTTTTACATAATCAACATTCTATGATTGTTGGGGTGGGGGAGACCTGGTTGAATTGTGTTAGCAGTAGAGGTGTGACGAGACGAGACACAAGGGAGCCGCTTTCAAAATGCAGGGTTTTGAAATCACGCTGAGCGCGCATTCTACAAAATAAGACATTTGTCTGACGTATAGGCTCTGTTGTGCAATGAATTCTACGCCATGGACTTGTCGGTCATCTCACCACTTACTCTCGTCACGTGAACAGTGAACTCTGATTCCTGCAGCACTACGTACGATTCTGCAGCTCATGTTGGATAAGCTGGATGGGATTGAAGCAATCATTATTTCTATAAAAAGCAAAATGACAGTGGAGGTGTAATGTAAACGTAGCGTTGGCATATTCTATCCAAATTTCACCGTCACACTCCATCATGGCATTATCGCCTCGATATTATCACCTCGACGAAAAATCTCATCACATTTTAATCTCGCGGCATGAGATCTCATCACACTCCTAGTTAGTAGTGTGTTCAAACTCACAGTTATGGTAAGGGGTGTGACCTTTCCCAAACACACTTGAAGCAGTTTGACCAATCACAACACACTGGTCCAGCTGGCCAATCAGAACACCTTGCGCTTTTCAGAAGGAGAGTTTTTGAAGCATGAAAACCTATTCTAGAAGATACCAAACACAAAATCAAGACTTTGTAAAAGGGCATAATATGACCTGTTTTAAAGGATGTGCAGTGTCACCCACTAGGTGGTTTCTACCGCTACCTCATAACTCTATTTTAGTCACAAGCCACTTCCTCTATTCTACTCAACTCCTGTAAAAGGTTTACCTTTAAAATTCAGGAGGAGTCAGGTAGGCGTATAATATTCTATTCTTCGATTATATTATTTCAGTGTCTACTCTGGTCACCACCTTTTAACCTATGATCCAGATAACAACCACACCTTCCATTCAGTGCACCCTCAGAGGACAGCTATGCCCTTCTTATGCACTCTGTTGCAACTGGTTAGCAACTTTGACCGACTTTGTAAAGTCTGTCAGGATATCGCTATAAAAATCTATCTTTTTTAGACATTCATCTCATGATACCCCAAAATGGATTACTCTACAGCAATGAACAGACTGAAACAATACTATCAGAGTTTGAGAGCAGTCATCATTCTCATTTTATTATTTCTTGTAGAGGTGAAAGCTAAATACACCACTCTATGCCAGCTAAGCTGGAATTTCCATGGGCCAGAATACACAATTACATCTTAAAGCTTACCCTCTCCTTTACTCAGTATATGTAGAGTTCAGATCATATGCAAAAGCTAAATGCCACCTCAGTCAAAAATGAGATAATGATATTGAGTGAATGCTCTCTGTATATGAGAACATAATATACGTTCATCAAATACTTTTGCTTCAAATCCACTAAATCCCAGCATCAGCCCATTCAGAAATACCAGTTCGTTGGCAGAAACCGCTAAACGGCACTTCCCTTTGTCAGCAAAAGCCTCTAAGTCCACAGAAGAACGCATAGGAAGACGCAAATCGAAATGATGGTGGTTATGAGCATGATTTTATCATGTTTTGTCCATCGTTACAGTGGCAATGACAGGAGCAAGCAACTCACGAGCAAGTAAACACAACAGTGTTGTCTTGTTGTTCAAAGAGGTGGACTTAGACAATCTATTGACTAAAGTGACATTTTTTGAAATAAGGCATTTCAATAACTGACTAATAACTTTTCACTGCCATTAAAGTGAAATTACTGAACCTAAACATATGAGCCTGGTAAAAAAAATGTCCATTTAAAGCTGCAGTCTGTAACTTTTTTTGGTTAAAAACTTTTTTTTGAGAAAGTACATAACCAACCAGTGTTCAAAACTATCCCCTTATCTTAGCTCGATTCATAACCGTAAGCTTGTAATAATGTTTTCTAATTCAAGTGGTACTGGTAGGTTTCCACAGGAAATTTGAGCATGCCGCCGTTCAGCTTTGCTTCATTATGTCACGTCTTGTTACTTATTCAGGTGACATTTTCTGGTGAAAATTCAAATTTTGGCCATATTTCCGAGACTACAATCTGTAATGTCCGACTGACAGCCACACATTCCCCTCAAAACATTAGATTCATGCTGATGCACAACCCACATAAAGATAATTCTGCAAATAACTGCAATTGCAGGTTTCAAACAGAGATGGCGACAAAGAGGCAAAAAATTACGGACTGCAGCTTTAAAAGAAAACATGTCAGACAGACTTAACCCTCTACTGCATAGTGTTGCCATATGGCAACATACTCTTTGTGTTCATTTCCCTGCCACTGCCTCTTTAGTTTAGCCAATGATGTGCTTTGGTTAAGTCACATGGCATGCAATTTTTTTTCTGTGGCGCGATTTCTGACAGACTGCCGTCTCTAGTCGGTAGTTGCTGAAAGCAAACTAAAACGTCAGTAAGAAACAAGGACCCGCCCATGTCACATTCACAGAAAAATTGTTAACATCATCTCAGATAAGTTATGATGACATATTCACCACTCAAAAAAGTTATGAAATTAGTATTATAGTTTTATTTATTTGTTAAATCGATAAAATGTCTGTGTTGCCATATGGCAACACTGTGCAATGATGGAATGACATTATTGTAATAGGTTAGCTAGCTAGCAAAGGCCAGCTGCAGTCTGTTAAGCTGTAACAATAACAACATTAATGCTAGTGATATAATGTTGATTAGTCATATGTTAAGGACTGCCACTGGCCTACCATGGTGTCTCAAAAAGACAGGTGCAAGTGGCTGTAAGTGTGTTGTTAGGGTAAAGTGCACCAAATGTGTGTACATGTGTCTCACCTCAGAAAAAAAAAAATGCTTTTTGAAGTTTCGTACAGAAAAAAAGGTGAAGTTTCAAGGATTATGGGGGGTTCATGTTCATAACCTTCCTCTCATAAGATTGCGTAATGTTGAATTTTCATGAACTGCAATGTTTTTGGTTTTATGTCAAGGTTTTATGATACATAATGAACAGTATTAGATTTGTTTTTAACTGTCTGCATTTGCAATTTAAATAATATTCACAAAAAAACGTAATGAAATTCAAAGAATATAAAGCATTATTCAGCAAAAGAGAATGGAATAAATAAAAGCCACAGATGTTGGAAAATAAGTATAAGGTATTGTTTATAATTACTGCTAAAGCTTATAATAGCACCAATTGATTCAATACAAACAACATTTCTGAGGAAAAATATTAACTATATACACTTACACTTATTCTAAGTTATTTCCCCTATTGTACGTTGTTGCCATATGGCAACATATCATAAAGTACCTTAAAATAATATTTTTTTTCCAAACTTTTTTTTACAGCACTTCAAGTTAAGCCATTCTAAGAAAAGAAAAAGAGTCATATTTTTTTCTATAGATTTATCATAATGCGTGCGGTAGAGGGTTAAAGGTTTTTGCATCTGAACTCTTCATATGTGTCTTCTGTGATCTTCTGAAGTTGTGGTCTGTAGCTGGCTTCCTCTTGCTGTTTGCTTAAATGCTCTCTCTCTCAAAAAGATCATCCACACAGAGAGCTCTAAAGGCCCCCCTTTTATAATAATCACTATTGATGCACACTATCTCTACTTTTACATACATGTTGCTTCTACATAACAATTTGTACACTACATATACATTAACATATTTCCTGCTTGCATTAATTGTTACATTATTTGCATCAATTGCTCTGTTTACAAGCATCAACACATTTCTTGCTTGTGTCAATGGCATTAGCAATACACACATTTTTTTTTTTTTTTTTTTTGTAAATTTTATCAGATTTCTACCTTTCTAGACATTTCATTCCTAACTGTCTTCATATTTAGCAGTTACACACAACAAAGCTCTTGTCCCCCAGAACCCATGTTCACCCACACAAATAATGTGATGTACGTCATCTTTACAGGATGTGGTTTACACGTGTGTGTTTTTGTCACCGTATGTAAACTTCATCCTGGCCCCTAGAGAATCTCCAAGATCTTTGATCAATTAGATCTTTATCTAATTGTCTGGAAGAGAATGCTCCATTTCTTTTGACAAGGAATAATCCACCCAAAAATGAATATTTCTTCTCGTCACACCCAAACTAAGACGATTAGTTTTTTTCTAAAATGTCTTTCGTCATTTGTGGTTAAATGTTGTGACTTTGTGCAACAGCTGTTTTGAGACTGGGAGACTTGTGTGCGGATCTGAAGATTTTGTGTACAAAGGTCAAGAGCTTCTATTGTTTGAAAAGATAAATTTTAGTCTTACAGAGATACAGTCTTGTTGTTTTGTCTGGCTTCACATTCCTCCTGCGGTTGAACCCACACTGGCCCGCAACATTCCTCATAGTGGTGCGAGTTCAAAGAGCAGCTCGCCCAGTCCCACCACAGACTTTTGTTTCTCCACATTTTTCTTGAATGCGCTGCATTTTTGCATAGTCTGTTGCATGATACCATAGAATGCTGGAAGATTCCAATTGGTTCTGAGTAGAACGTAGTGATGTGATAGACTGATATTTCAGTCAGGCTGATATTTGGCCGTTGTGAGATTAGCGGTATAGACTGTGCAAGAAGGACAACAAAATGTACGGACATTCTAGTTGCTCATTGAGTTAAAATATATTGGCCAATGTTTTAATTTTTTTTTTTTTTTTCCAGTTTTGAATACATAATGTGTTGGTAAATAAATGTTTAATTTAATTTCAATTTTATATATGCGTTATTTGCTGTAATTAACTTTTGTTATGTGAATTGTGCATTTTTGTTTTGTTGGATTTGTTTGATATAATTATGTAAATTATGTAATATTATGTAAAATGTGCATTTTATATTTATTACATATAATATTATTTATGTTTATATATTTGTCTATTTATTAGCCACATTTGTTGCATTTTTGTTTTGTTGGATTTGATTGATATGATTACATTTTATTTTTATATTTATAATTATTATTTACATTTATTTATTAGCCATATTTGTTGCATTTTTTGTTAGAGTTGTTTGATATAATTTACACATTTTTACATCATAAAATTTAATGATATTTCTATTTATATATTAGCCATTGACCAGTTGTTGACTAATGTTGTTAAATTTACAATGTGCCAGTCAATAAAATTTATTTTCTTCTCTCTGCCCTACAGACATTTCGTCATCTGTATCGGTACCTGATGACAAGTGGCTCTCCACACTTGAAAGCACTCGCTGGCTCGACTATACCAGGTATAAATAAATATATATATATATATTTATTTATATATAAATATATTTTATTTATATATATATATATATATATATATATATATATATATATATATATATATATATATATATATATATATATATATGTATATGTGTGTGTGTGTGTGTGTGACTTTGGACCACAAAACCAGTCATAAGGGTCAATTTTTTGATATTGAGGTTTATACATCATCTAAATAAATAAGCTTTTCATTGATGTATGGTTTGTTAGGATATGACAATATTTGACAGAGATACAACTATTTTAAAAATGAAAGTTGAAAGTTGTCCAAATGAAGTCCTTAGCAATGCATATCTACTCACAAAAGTAATTTTTTAATATATTTACGGTAGGAAATATCTTCATGGAACATGATCTTTAGTTAATATCCTAATGATTTTTGGCATAAAAGAAAAGTCGATAATTTTGACCCATACAGTGTATTGTTGGCTATTGTTACAAATATACCCATGTGACTTCAGACTGGTTTTGTTGTCCAGTGGTCACATATGTGCATGAATATAAATTTAAACCATATCACACTTTGGGTGCATCATGAAGAAATGTTCTCTCATCTATTCTTGACAGCAGTTGTTCTCTGACTATCATATCACTATTACTATTTCTGCACTGTACAGTATGCATACTATGGACAGCATGTGAATCTCGTCTATGCTAGAAGACCTACACTTCATTTGCTAAAATGCACTGTATGCAAAAGAGCATACTGCATCCTACAATGCAATGCACTAAATTTGAACTTTTATTTCCGTATTTGATGTTGCTTTATCGGTGAATCACACTGTCTGTGTGCTTTAACCCGCTGTGTTTGATGTACTTGTGTTTCCACAGGTGCTGTCTGAGAAAAGCGGCAGAGGTCGCTTGTTTGCTCAGAGGAGGTCACATGACTGTTGTTCTCCAAGGTTAGTCACACTGATCATTAACGGTCACCTGACCCGACTCTGAACTTTGCACCCCACTAGCACACAATGACTTGTGTGTCCTTACTGTTTACACACATACAACAAAATCCAATATGTGCTGAATATCAGTGAGAAAAACAGAAATTAATATAACATTTGGCCTTTGAGTGTGCACTACTGTTCAAACGTGTTTTAAAGAGGCCATATTATGCCCTTTTGCAAAGTCTAGATTTTGTTTTTGGGGTCTACTAGAATAGGTTTTCATGTTTGAATGTTCAGTAAACATGATTTTTCTCATATTTTACAGTGTTGCGGCACCTCTGTTCTGAGTCTGTCAGTAACGCTCTGTTTAGTTCCTGTCTCTATGAAGCCTCTCCTTCCAAAAAAAAAAAAAAGCAATGTGCTCTGTCTTGGTTTTTTTTCATAATGCACTCAATTGCAAATAGTTTTTCAAAGCCAATTTTGATGCTACTTGAAATCTGACCACTAAGTGCACTTCCAAACATCAATAAAGACTGTAGTTTGTAACAATAGGATTTCATCTCTTTTCAACGACACACTCTTAGCAGAAGTTAAAACATACCACACAGTTGTGATTTATTCTTTTTCCTAACCCATAAACCAACAAACAGTGACATCTGGCAGTGCCCCTCCATTCTTTAAATTCTCATTTCATTTTACAGTCTTCTAAAATGTTTGTTTTTCTCCACGTGACCCGCAGCTGCCCTCCAATGAACATCAACATTCTGTGTGTCTTGACAACCAATGAATAACTTCAGGAATGAGTTTCTCAGATGAGGCTGACGCACTCATCTATCACTGTAAAAACCTGTTCGCCACATGTGTGCTGAGCAGAGGCACTGAGAAACCACCACGAGAGGGCGATGCAAACCCTTCATCCACTGTTTATATTTTAGGTTTAAATCTGGAGTGTATTGCGAATAATTAGATGTTTTTGCTCTGTGTTTCCTCAGAGCCGGAGGATCGAGACATGAACTGTGTGGTCTGCAGTCTGGTGCAGGTGATGTGTGACCCTCACTGCAGGGCTGTGGCTGGATTCCAGGGCCTGGTTCAGAAAGAATGGATCACGTCCGGACACAAATTCCTCAGCCGGATTAACTACCACCGTGAAAGTGATAAAGAGGAGGTAAAAGAAAGAGAGACGACAAGTTCTGTTCTGAAACGTAGTGATCTACCCACATACATTCAGAGTATTCATATGACAGTGTGAGACAATAGCCCCTTTCACAAAAGCAAACACGTCCCAGGATCGATCTTGGGATGGGGACCTAGTAACATTGCCGGGATCAGTCCTGGAACATGCCCTGTGTGAACAAAAGGCAGGACCAATGCCATAAAGGGTGTGTCGTAGTGATGCCGCTGAAGCTGAGATCATTCGCCAGCTTGTGGAATGGTACGCAATGCGCTAGTTTATGTTCGATTCAGAAAAAATATGCACAAGCATGGTTTCTCAAGAGAGAAATCGCAGATCATAAAGAAACTTAAGATTCTGCGGGGACATTACATGTCACATCCTGATGTTGCATGTCTTTATGGGATCTTTACGGGATGTGTATACATGGAAAGATTCCAGAAAATCACTGTCATTGTGAATAAACCAAATTTAAATGATCCTGGGACAAATCCCAGGACACATTATCCATGTATTTTCTGGAATCTCTGTAAAAGTGGCTTATGTAGACAACTGTAGACAAAAAAAATTGGGGTCGGTAAGATTTTTTAATTTTTTTGAATGTAGTCTCTTATGCTCGCCAAGGCTGCAAATAACAGAAGGGGGGAAAAACAGTAATATTGTGAAATATTATTACAATTTAAGATAACTGTTTTCTATTTGAATATATTTTAAAGCTTAATTTATTCCTGTGATGTCAAATTTTCAGCATCATTACTCCAGTCTTCAGTGTCACATGATCCTTCAGAAATCATTCTAATATGCTGATTTGCTGCTCAATAAACATTTCTTCTTCTTCTTCTTCTTATTATTATTATTATTATCATCAATGTTGAAAACAGTTGTGCTGCCTAATATTTTTGTATGGAAACCGTGATACATTTTTTCAGGATTTCTTGATGAATAGAAAGTTCAAAAGAACAACATTTATTGGAAATATGACTCTTTTGAAACATTATAAATGTCTTTACTGTCACTTTTAATCAATTTAATGCATCCTTGTTGAAAGAGTATTCATTTCATTCAACAAAATATTTTACCGACCCCAAACTTTTGAACAGTAATTACAGGGTGTTCCAAATCAAATATCACATATAAATTTCAGTTCCAATTTCAGAATACTGTCTTAAAAGACAGCTGCCTATGTAGGCAGGAAGACAGAAAGGCAGATCACTAGGTTTTGGACAGAGCCAGAAGATCCATTGTTTCAGCAAATCCCTGTTAATTGTCACATTCCTTTCTTTCAATGTTCTGGCCCAAATGAACCTCATAACAACGAAACAGTTCAACAAACTGATGAAATATGATGCAAAATTAATTATAGTGTACTAAGCACAAAAAAATACAGTACACACCCAAATATGGGTGGAAGTGTATTTTTAAGTCTCTGTTGAATCTTGAATACTGAAATATAAATATATGAAATATATATATTTCCCTCAAATCCATCTACCTTCTTGAATGGCACTGCCTTATCTACAGAGCATGCATGTGATTTTGATAACACTTAATAATAAAAGGTCCATTAGTTAATACATTAAAGGGTTAGTTCACCCAAAAATGAAAATTATGTAATTAATGACTCTCATTGTCATTCCAAACCCGTAAGACCTCCGTTCATCTTCAGAACACATTTTAAGATATTTTAGATTTAGTCCGAGAGCTTTCTGTCCCTCCATTGTAAATGTATGTACGGTATACTGTCCATGTCCAGAAAGGTAATAAAAACATCATCAAAGTAGTCCATGTGACATCAGTGGGTTAGTTAGAATTTGTTGAAGCATCGAAAATACATTTTGGTCCAAAAATAACAAAAACTACGACTTTATTCAGCATTGTCTTCTCTTCCGGAATCCTTTCCATTGAATCGATTCCATTGAATCCTTTCATCTGTTGGCATTGGTGTCCAATAATTGATATAAACAGATAAAAATTTTAATTTTAATCATATATTAATAAATGATGAATTTAACATTTAAGATTAATAAATGCTTTAGAAGTATTCCATTTGTTTTATTTCGTTGTTAGTTCATGTTAACTGTGTGCATGTTAAAGTCAAAATTGACAATTCTCATTTATTTATGGAAAATTGCAGTATTTATTATAAATTATTTATCTGTGCGCATCTTCTTCTTTTTTTAATTCATGTGGTCTTTTATCAAAATAACTTCCCCTCCCTCTCTCAGCGATATCTCTGATGACATTCTTACTGGTGTGAGGACGGGGCAAACTGTGGGTAACCTAAATGGGTTGTATAATCTACCTTTTCCCTCCGGCAGGCCCCTGTGTTCCTGCTGTTTCTGGACTGTGTTTGGCAGCTGTGGGCGCAGTATCCCGCACGCTTCCAGCTTACTGAAGACTACCTGCTGGCGCTGCATGACAGCGTTCACCTTCCACTCTTCAGCAGCTTCCTGGCCAACAGTCAGAGGGAGAGATGCCGCCGTTCACAGGTATTTGTGCAAATAGTTTCACAACACATGTCAAAAAGCTGCAAATTACATTAGATCTATTAAAAGCAGCAATATCTTTGCTTGTTGTGCTTTGCATCACCCTTAATGGGTTAATTTTACAATAAAGCATCTTACGTTTGTACATGATCCTCCTTTTGCATGCCTACTTGCCAAATACATACACTACCATTAAAAAGGTCGTATATTTGCAATAATTATCTAGTTATTATTTTAGAATTTGAGAGAAAGAAAGAAAACATTGAGTGATGCAAAGACTGAACTAACTATTAGAAAACAGTTGTCACTGTAAAGCCTAACTATTTTCTGTTTATTAGATGCTCTTTTGATCATTAAGTATTGCATATTTCTGTGCTGTATTACAAATTTCTTCGCAGCATCTTCCCCAGAGCTACACCCCAGTAAACGGCCTAAGGGAATTGCCCATGGGTGCCCCGGAGGAGCCGGTAGACCCACCTTTCCCCCCTGTGTGGGACTGGGCCCTGCAGTACAGCAGCCAGAGACGAGCCCGCTTCACCCAACCCGTGTCACAGCCCGCCTGTCCTCCACCCGTCCTCAACGGAAACCTCAACACCAACCTGGACCGCAGCTGGGTAAGATTTATCTGCCGTGAGGACAATGTTAGCAGTCACATTTCAGCAATGATACATTCCTCCTGTGTAGGAATAGGCATGTTGTTGCACAGTGGGGTAACACTTTACTTGAAGGGGTGTGCATAAGACTGACATGACACCTTCATAATCATGACATGACACATGTCATGAATATGAAGGAGGTTTTATGCATGTTTATGACAACTGTCATTAAGTGTCATTCGCTCACTTATGTCATTTTTAATGCAAAGATAACATTGTTTGAGATATCTTTGTTACGACAACTTGATATAAACCAATACATCATAACCTGTCTGTGTCTTTGTCGTGACAACTTGACATCATTTAGCTTTATGGGTTAACATTATGTTAAACTGTCATGTGGTTGGTTTTGACATTGGCTGTCATGAGGCCATTATAATAGTGTCATGAATATGTATCTTGACCTCAACTACAGTGGTACAAATTGAACTTGTCATTAAAATGTCATTAAGTGACAATACTCTGACAAATAATTTTATAACCGCGTCATGAATATTTTTCATTTAATGTTTTTTTTTTTTTTAAGTTTCCTCCAACAGAAGGTCAGATAATAGACAATTTCAAATTTCTTAAAAAAGATGACACTGCTCTAAAATAATGGTAACACTTTATTTTAGGGTCTTTTAACTAGTTGTTTATTACTATTAGCATGCATATTACTACAATATTGACTATTTATTAGTAATTAATAAGCACATATTAATGCCTTATTCTGCATGACCTTATTCTAGATTCTTAATCCTACCCAATACCTAAACTTAACAATTAACTATAATAAGCAGTAAATTAACAGTTTATTGAGGGAAAAGTCATAGTTAATAGTTTATATGCGTGTTCCCTATACTGAAGTGTTACCAAAATAATGTAATGTAATGTTAACCCATAAAGCAAAGTAGTTCCTTAAGTTTGATAATTGATCTGCTATGTTATGTTTATGACAGGTTATGATGTATTGGTTTATGTCAAGTTGTCGTAACAAAGACATCTCAAACAATGTCATCTTTGCATTAAAAATGACATAAGTGAGCGAATGACACTTAATGGCAGTTGTCATAAACATGCATAAAACCTCCTTCATGTGTCATGTCATGATTTTGAAGGTGTCATGTCAGTTTTATGCACACCCCTTCAAGTAAAGTGTTACCCACAGTGGTTAAAGGTCTGGGCTGTTAACCAAAAGGTTGTAGGTTTGAATCCTTCTAGAAGCAATCTTAACTTAACTAAAGGCAGTTAAAAGCATAGTTCACTTTAAAATGAAAATGTTGTCGTCATTTATTCACCCCCATGCCATTTGGATCATGTTTTATTTTCTGTGAAAAAAATAAGGTGATCTGGTTCCATACAAAAAAGTCAATGATTATTTATGAGGCCAGTCGTCAAAAGGCTTATGAACTACAGTATATTCCATATCTTAAAGAAAATCACATGATAGCTGTGTGCAAGTGACAAGCTGGTTTAGCTTTCAAATCTCATTTGCAGTCACGTATAGCCTAGTGCACAGCATATAAAGACACTTTTTAAAAGAAATAAAACACAAATGAGATTTAAGTGCAATGTTGGAAGTGCAATATCATTCAAAAGTTTTATTTTTTGCTGAATAATGCTAAAAAAAAGAAAAAAGCAATAAGTAATGTAATAATGTAAGTAATAAACATATTAGAATGATTTCTGAAGGATCATGTGACACTGAAGACTGGAGTAATGATGCTGAAAATTCAGCTTTGATCACAGGAATAAATTACATTTTAAAATATAATCAAATAGAAGACAGCTATTTAAAATTGTAATAATATTTCACAACATTACTGTTTTTACTGTATTTTTGATCAAATAAAAATATGGAAGCCTTGGTGAGCTTAAGAGACTTCTTTCTAATACGTTAATAAATATTAATGACCCCAAACATTTGAATGTGTTTCACAGAAGACAATAATGCATAATAAATGAGGGTCAGAATCACATGATCACTGTAAAGCTGCTTTGAAACAATCTGCATTGTATAAATCGCTATAAAAATAAAGGTGACTTGACTTGACATGAAGATGATAAAACGATGAAGACTTTTCATATTTAGTTATAGTTATTCCTTTTAATCTCAAGTTTTCCTAGAGGGATTGTCCCTGTAATAAGTGCACTGTAAATGTATCTGTATGATTACTCTCTTCCACCTTCCTTTATATAGAGGAACAATATTGAATAGGGAATTGATAGTACAGGACAGAGAAATTAATTATCACATAATAGGCATTGCTTGTGTCAAGTTAATGATCATTGATTCATGTTTTCTGGGCTGCCCTAGATGGCTGGAAATCAAAAGGCAGGCTCTTTAAAAAGGAGGCCAACTAATAAACCTGTGCCAAAATTAGTTCATTTTTCTAATTGGGCTGTCAACTGAGTGTACCACTTCATTATCCCCTCTCTCTTTCTCTCTCAGCACAATGATGGACTGCCAGGTTCTGTGTTCCTGCTGTCCCGTAGCACATTCTCCCATCCCTCCAATCTGCTCCCCTGGAGGAGCGGCAACTCCGGCTCTTACTGGAAGAGCCACCGCAGGGCTCCTTCCTCTGAGAGTCTGTCTGGACTCGAACGTCTCATCAGAGCCTGTTCGCTGTCTGAACCCTCGGAGAACAGCACAACCCTCCACGATCCATACGAGCCCCTGCTGCCCCTGCTCTTAGGGCCCTGTGTCAGAGTATGGAGGGGCTGTTATTTACGGGGCGCGCTACATGCTCAGGTACACTGTGAGGGTGTTCATTTTTAGGATGTGACCAGACAAAGTTATTTGTTGGGTTATGAATTTAATGTACACAAATAATGAAAATACAGTGAAAAGATATGGATGGATGGATGGATGGATGGATGGATGGATGGATGGATGGATGGATGGATGGATGGATGGGTGGATGGGTGGACGGACAGACAGATATATGGATGGATGGATGGACGGATAGATAGATAGACAGACAGACAGACAAACAGATAGATAGACAGTTTGATAGATAGACAGACAGTTGCATAGATAGACGGACGGACAGATGGATGGACAGATGGACTGACTGACAGATGGACGAACAGAATGATAGATAGATAGATAGATAGATAGATAGATAGATAGATAGATAGATAGATAGATAGATAGATAGATAGATGGACAGATAGATGGACAGATAGATGGACAGATAGATGGACAGATAGATGGAATGATAGATGGAATGATGGACAGATAGATAGATAGATAGATAGATAGATAGATAGATAGATAGATAGATAGATAGATAGATAGATAGATAGATAGATAGATAGATAGATAGATAGATAGATAGATAGATAGATAGATAGATAGATAGACGGACAGAATAGATAGATAGATAAACAGATGGATAGATAAATGGATGGATAGATGGACAGACAAATGGATGGATGGATGGACGGACAGACAGACAGACAGACAGACAGACGGATAGATAGATAGATAGATAGATAGATAGATAGATAGATAGATAGATAGATAGATAGATAGATAGATAGATAGATAGATAGATAGACCAATGGATAGACAGATGAATGGACAAAAACCAATAGATAGACAGACAGATGGACAGATATATGGATGGATGGATGGACAGATAGATAGATAGATAGATAGACAGACAGACAAACCGATAGACTGATGGATAGACAGACAGTTGGATAGATAGACGGACGGACGGACGGATGGATGGATGGATGGACTGAAAGATAGATAGATAGACGGATGGACGGACGGATGGATGGATGGACGGATGGACGGACGGACGGACGGACGGACGGACGGATGGATGGATGGATGGATGGATGGATGGATGGACAGATAGATAGATAGATAGATAGATAGATAGATAGATAGATAGATAGATAGATAGATAGATAGATAGATAGATAGATAGATAGATAGATAGATAGATAGATAGATAGATAGACAGATTGATGGACAGATTGATGGACAGATTTATGGATGGATGGACTGAAAGATAGATAGATGGATGGACAAACTGGTAGATAGACGGATGGATTGACAGACAAACAGTTGGATAGATAGATGGACAGACGGATAGATAGATAGATAGATAGATAGATAGATAGATAGATAGATAGATAGATAGATAGATAGATAGATAGATAGATAGATAGATAGATAGATAGAATGACAGACAGATAGATAGAATGACAGACAGATAGATAGATAGATAGATAGATAGAATGACAGACAGATAGATAGAATGACAGACAGATAGATAGAATGACAGACAGATAGATAGATAGATAGATAGATAGATAGATAGATAGATAGATAGATAGATAGATAGATAGATAGATAGATAGATAGACAGATTGATGGACAGATTTATGGATGGATGGACTGAAAGATAGATAGATGGATGGACAAACTGGTAGATAGACGGATGGATTGACAGACAAACAGTTGGATAGATAGATGGACAGACGGATAGATAGATAGATAGATAGATAGATAGATAGATAGATAGATAGATAGATAGATAGATAGATAGATAGATAGATAGAATGACAGACAGATAGATAGAATGACAGACAGATAGATAGATAGATAGATAGATAGATAGATAGATAGATAGATAGATAGATAGATAGATAGATAGATAGATAGATAGAATGACAGACAGATAGATAGATAGATAGATAGATAGATAGATAGATAGATAGATAGATAGATAGATAGATAGATAGATAGATAGATAGATAGATAGATAGATAGATAGAATGACAGACAGATAGATAGAATGACAGACAGATAGATAGATAGATAGATAGATAGATAGATAGATAGATAGATAGATAGATAGATAGATAGATAGATAGATAGATAGATAGATAGATAGATAGATAGAGACTCAGGTTGTTAATGGTTTGTGATTATGAGTGATTTTTTTGTAACATCCGTCTCTCTCCACTTCCTGTAGGCTTTCTCACACCCAATGTCTTCCTGCAGTCAGCATCCTTTAGAGCAGCTTTCCTGGGAAGTGCAGCAGCTCCGAGAGAAACTGGCTCAGGCTTCTAACAGACGTCCCGAAAACCAGACTAAAAGACAGGAGCCACGCCGACTGGAGTCCAACCTCAACCAGAATGCCAACAATGGGACCTTCCTCTTCTCCTCTTCCTCTAGAACGTCTCAACAACAGCCGTCACCCAGCCGAGGTGCGGCCCACCCCTCCGTCCCCCCCAGAGCACAGCGGGCAGCATCCGACCCACCCAGGCCTGCACAGAGGAATAACGGCAAGCACACGTTTCTATTCGGCCACCAGCAAGAGCCGCAATCAGGGCAGCGTTACATTCCCTCCTCCAGTGCCAAACTTCCCAAACGCCCAGGAAACACACACTGATCTGTAGGGAGGAAGGAAACGGCACCCTCTGGTGTTTGTGTTCCTAAAGCGATATACTACGGTACAAACAGAAACTCCACTAGAAACATGACATTTATTTACACTACCATTCAAAAGTCTGGAAGATTTCTTCATGTTTTTGAAAGTCTCTTGTACTCACCAAGGCTGCATTTATTTGATTAAAAAGACAGTAATATTGTGAAATAATAATAATACAAAACGTTTATATAACTTAAAATGTAATTTATTCCTGTGATCAAAGCTGAATTTTCAGCATCATTACTCCAGTCTTCAGTGTCACATGATCCTTCAGAAATCATTCTGATATGCTGATTTGCTGCTCAAGAAACATTTATTATTATTATAAATATTGAAAACAGTTGTGCTGCTTCATATTTTTGTGGAAACTGTGACACATTTTTTCCGAATTCTTTGATGAATAAAAGAACAGTATTTATTTGAAACAGTCAAACAGAAACCTTTTGTAATATAAATGTCTTTACTTTTGATTTTAATCAATTTAATGCAACCACGATGAATAAAAGTATTAATTTCTTTAAAAAAAAACAAAAAAACTTTTGAATGGTAGTGTATGTGCATTTGAAAAATGACACTTTTTGTATGAGCAGCTATGTAAGATTTAGCAAAAAAAAAAAAAAAAAAACGCCTAGCAAAAAAACTTCAACAATTTATGACGTGAAATTCTTCCTCTACTGTTTTTTTATGATTTAACTTAAAGGGATAGTTCACCCAAAAATTTGATGAAATTTTGATGTTTATCTGCTTAGCCCCAGCGCATCCAAGATGTAGAATGATGATTTTTAACTCCAACCGTTGCGGTCTGTCAGTCGTATAATGCGTGTTAATGGGAACTCCATCTATAAGAGTCAAAAAACACGCACAGACAATAAGGAGATAAACATCAAATTTTCATTTTTGGGTGAATTATCCCTTTAAGTTTTGGCCAGTGTTTTAAAAGAAAAGTTCACTAATAATAAAGTCTTTAATTTACTCTCATTGTTCTGACCATATAGTGACAGAATTTTCTCTTTTATTAACATTAACTATTCCTTTAGGGAAAACTGAAAAACAGAAGTAGATAGCAATAGTAAACATGTCTGCATGTTGTGTTTGAGGTTCTTGCCAAAATATTGATCTGAATATTGATGACTGTGTGGGTCAAGAAGCAATTCTAGCTTTAAGTAGTTTATGCGCTTTATGTAGCAGTAGTTCATGGTACGGTAGGCTAGTGAAATAGTGATTTGTGTTTCCTCAACCAAAAAAAGCGGGAAAATGGCTGCTATCACGCTAATAATACAACAAAGGAGGTTTGGCAGTTCCCTGAACGGCCACAAGATGGACACAAAATAATCTTCAGCCTCAGTGTTGAATGGAAATGAAGCATTTGGACAGAAACAAAATGCTGTATTGCCTCAATATTCACAAGCAAGGCACAGTGCTGTCCAGTGTGATATGCATTTTTGTATTTTATTAAGTATTAATACAAAATAGGAAAGAAATGGATCAGATGCAACATTGTTGACATTTCAAACATTATTTATATGCTGCCTCTGCCGATTCACTAGATATGTACTGTGTGTTACTTCATCATGAATGTATGGTGATGTGTTTTTATAACCATTTTGTCATGAGAGTGAACTCACTTTGTGTAAAAAGGAAGGCAAAAAAGTAGTGATCACATGTTGAAGGACATTTTATATCCTCATTTTTATATTTTTATCTTCTGCACAATACACTCTCTCTCTCTCTCTCCATTTTGAGTCACTGTGGATTTCCAGCACTACTTCAACATGGTTTTTCATTTCCTGTGGTTTATTTACATGATTTCTTTTGTAAGATTGAGGGATATTCTACAAATTACAGTGTTCAGAACTGCTCTTAAAAGAATAGTTCACCCAAAAATGAAAACGCTGTCATTATTTACTTTGTGTTCTAAGGAAAAAACAACATGAATGTGACTTTTTTCATTTTTAGGATAACTGTTCCTTTCAGTTTTAATGGAAAGAACTCACACACCTCTGTGATGTGGGTTACAAGACAGACCGGTTCTTTGTGAGACTTTTTCCTGAAGAAGCGTTATGCCACAGTGACAACAGTGACATTCCGAAATTGAGAGAGTAGCTCCAGAGGTTTGTGTCCTACTTTTATTTCCCCTACGGGGAAAAGGTGCTGGTAACATTAAAGGGATAGTTCACCCAAAAATGAATATTCTGTTATCATTTACACACCCTCAAGTTGTTCCAAACCTGCAAGAGTTTCTTTCTTCTGTTAAACACAAAAGAAGATATTTTGAAGAATGTCAGTAACCAAACAGTTGATGGGCCCCATTGACTAAAAAAAGTCAATGGGGTCCACCAACTTGAGGGCGAGTTCATGATGACAGAATTTCCATTTTTGAACTAACCCTTTAACATACAGTACCGTGTCGAGATTTCACCTTATTGTTTCACTCTCATATCAGTGATTCAAGAGTTTCAGCAGAAGTGGACTTGAAATATATTGCATCAACATATTTCACAAGACTGAATTTGAGCAAAAATTGATTTGATGGCACAAGAATTGCTTGCATTTAATGAAATGATCCAATGCTTGTGCCTTAAAACTGATTACTGTTGTTTTGTACTTTTCATCCTTGCATCTGTGACAGGGACGAATCATTACTTATTGTCATTTTTTCATTCCTTATTCTTTTGTAACAACCTTTATTGGCGCATTTTAGATAAATAAATGCATCTTATAGTTCTTAACTACAATTTTTTATGTTTTTTCTTAATAATGCTTATTCTGGCTTATTAAAAATATATGACAAATGAGCCCAATAGTTCTGACATGCTCAGATCTTATCAAAATATAGATATTTACAACATGACCACTTTACAACAAGCATTACAACATTTAAAATTCATGAATTGACTTAATAAATAATTGTTTACATCAATGGCACTCATTACAAAAATACTTTTATAGGCCTACAGATAACACTAGAGCTGCACGATTAATCATTAAAGATCACGATCATGAACACCCACGTGACCTTATTCCTAAACGACAAATTTGCGTCTATTAAACCTTTGACAAAATTTCAACCACACAGTATCATTATTTCTGTGTTACAGATATTCAGATAATCACAGAAGTACTGAGATAAGTTTATATTTCAGATATAAACACTGATGTCATTGGTAGCACTTCAAATAACCACTATATCATTGCATTTTTACGCCAGTAGGTGGTGACAAGTGACTTAAAAATGTATTTGTCACTTAATCATTCAAGAAATGCATTTAAAAACACAGATTCATCATGAAACAAGTGAAATATTTATGAGTAAGTCATTGAATCATTCATTCAAACAGATTAAAAAAATTAAAAAAATTAATTCATATTAATGAAACATTTTTAAATAGAGTGCAGTAATTATTTTGTCAGAACATGTTAGTTTGTTTAGTTTTCTGTTCAGAAAATTTGAAACCAAAAAATCGTGATTCTCAATTTATCCAAAATCGTGTAGCTCTAATACACACTTAGGTAAGCTTCACTATTGTATATCATCTGGCATTAAAAACACAAAATAAAAAAACTGAATTTAATATACAAACAGCCAGTAGTTTGTGTAATAACTTCCACCAGTAATGGAATAAAACACTATTACTTTTCCTCAATTATGGCATTAGAGAGCATAGGAAACCTATTAAATGATTCACTTATGACGCAGGTCTCACTTAACAAAGTATTCTCATGTTACAGATAATAGATTCAGAATATTGAACCACCATATGAAGCCCAGTCCCTTTAAAGCAGTAGATCTCAACTGGCGCATTACGACCTGAAAATGAGTTATTGTGTATATGGTTAGAAAAGCAAGCATATAAACTTTATAAGAGAGGAGAAAATGCTTCCAATATCTTTTGTTGTTGGCATCTTTTGGTACAGGTTTTGTTTCTCAACATGATGTCCAATGTAAAATCTTGGTCCTGTTGAGAACCACTGCATTAAAAGACACAATCATTCCCACAGGCCTCCTTTCTCTTCAACTAGCTGCTGCTTTTGATTTTCGAAGGGCGAACAGTGGGTCATGCCATGGTAGCTGTGGGCTGGAACGAAGCCTCCCAGGTGACGGAGGGTTTTGCACATTGGGCAGGGATATTCGGCCAGGCCTTCTATGTCCTCAAAAGCCAGGTTGACGATCTGATCGGAGCAGGGGTCGCAGTAGAGATGGCCGCAGGAGAGACGCTTCAGCCTGGCCTCGTAGGTGATGCAGCACTGGCAGTGAGGAACATCAGAGCCCAGAGACAGACTACCGGTCAGAGAACTGCTCTCCATGCTGGCGGCCTGACTCGAGCCGAGCTTTGTGGACGACCTGCAGGAACGCGGGAAAGAAAAACACAGATGAGATCTTTTAGTATTTGAATGGTTTCTCTGTAGCTAAAGCATGCACATGAGGCAAAATGTATAGCTTGAAACAAACACAACTGCCAAAATTTCTGTATATTTACAAAGTTCTGTCATGAAACTCTAGATGGCACAGACTAATAGGTCCTTTATCTAAACCTGCTCGTAATCACATCATTATCTATAGAGCACAGCTGATTGGCTCCTGCTGCTCAACCTTCAAATACTTGGATAGCACTGCTTTAGCTTCATAAACCCTCCACCTTCCCCAGCTCCACCTGTCTAGATCTGCAACAGGTCATTCATGTACACTATATTTTACAGAAGCAGCATGTCTTGCTCACAGTAGCGTGTCGTGTATGTACTGGTAGTAGCAAGTCCCGAACTTGCTCCGAGAGTTGTCATGACAGAAATTGTAATTATTATGATCCCGACTTGCAACAATTGCTTTAATGAGCTCATTGTTTCTGCCTAAATGAATACATTTTGGCTAACTGCATGGTTTGTATTACCTTACTGTACATTTCTGACAAATGGACATTACTTGGACACAGTCTGATAACGGATTACTCTAAATTGTAATGTAGAAACATGCCTTTTTGTTGAAGCTGCTTTGAAACAATATGTAATGTGAATAGCACTATACAAATAAATGTGCATTGAAGTGAATGTAAAAGCTTTATAAAGGGTTAGTTCACCCAAAAATGAAATTTCTGTCATTAAGTACTCAAACTCATGTCGTTCCAAACCCGTAAGACCTTCATTCATCTTCGGAACACAAATGAAGATATTTTTGATTAAATCTTAGGTTTTTTTTTATTTATTTTTTTTTTATCTCCCATAGAAAGCAAAGTAATTACCACATTCAAGGTCCAGAAAAGTAGTAAAGACATTGTTAAAATAGTCAACGTGACTACAGTGGTTTAACCTTAATGCTATGAAGTGATGAGAATACTTTTTGTGTGCAAAACCAAAACAAAAATAACAACTTTATTCAACAGTTTCCTCTCAACCCTGTCATTATTTTACGTATTTGACGCAGTGCAGCGCTTCCGTGTTCTACGTCAGAACGGCGACTCATTGGACTCATTGGACGTAGAACACGGAAGCACTGCACTGCGTCAAATACGTAAAATAATGACAGGGTTGAGAAGAAATTGTTGGATAAACATTATTTTTGTTTTGGTTTTGCGCGCAAAAAGTACTCTCATTGCTTCATAGCATTAAAGTTGAACCACTGTACTCACATGGACTATTTTTAACAATGTCTTTACTACTTTTCTGGACTTTGAATGTGGTAATTTCGTTGCTTTCTATGGGAGATGAAAAAAAACCCTCTCGGATTTTATCAAAAATATCTTATTTTGTGTTTTGAAGATGAACGAAAGTCTTACAGGTGTGGAACGACATGAGGGTGAGTGATTAATGACAGAATCTTCATCTTTGGGTGAACTAACCCTTTAAGATACTATATTTTTATCATTTAAATCCCTGAGCAATTGCTTGTTTGTTGTTGTTGTTGTTTTTGTTTTGTTTTTTTGTCCCCAGAGATTTCAACATAAAATCAGACCTTTCTCATCAAAAACTGGGGTCCAAAAGTCTGAGACCACACTGAAAATATGCCACTTAAATTTCAATTTAAAGTGTATTTCAATAAAACAAATTTATTTCAAATTCTAAATAACATTCAACATTGTTTAATCTTTTATTTTTTCATTTTAATTTTTTAATGACATTTTTAAATGGATTTTTCTTTCTTTTCTTTATTTTTGAAGTCAGTCATTTCAATATAAAATCAAATAATTTCAAAAAATGGCTTTCAAAACCAATTTAAATCTGGAATAAATGTATTGATTGTGTATTAAGAAATTTTAAAATGTTCAATTCAGTTTTCCTTCAAATTATGCTGAATATAAATATAACTTTAGATCAACGTATTAACAATTATTGTTATCTGAACTATGCTATTCACATTAATTGTGTAACTTTATACCATATTGTATGTCTAATTTATATCCTTTTTTTTATTTTAGGAGACACATCTGAGACAAAGCTGAGAGTGACAACTGTCTCTTTCCCCTCCATTTAGGAGGAATATGACATGCTCACAATGGACGGTAGTGTTGCGTAACCTGTAGTGTGACCCTGTCATATTTTACCTTTATCAAATACTTCATCATTTCAGTGTCTACTGTCAGCTTAGACCAGCCTAACACGGTTTGCTGGTCTAGTTTAAGCCAGTCTAACAGCCTGATCAAGCTAAAAGTGCCCCAAAACAGCCAGACAACTAGATCATCAAAACATCTTAGTCTATGATTGAGGTAGATTATTATTGGTTTGTTTTAACAGGGCATGTATGTCATGCATTGAGTTTTTGATAAATCATGCATCATGTACATGCATCCTACTGTGACAATGCACAATCTGTGTAAAGATGATGTTCGGAGCAGGTATTGCCATAGCAACCGATTTATAGTCTGCCATTGTTCAGTCCGCCAACACGAATCCTGCATATGCATGCAAACACATTCATACAAAAATAATGCGCAACACTGACACAGTTTTTGAGGCATGACGTACCTGTGCGAAGAGGACGGAGAACCTTTGAAACAGTCCAAGCTCAATGTCGCGATAATCTTCCAACACATGTTCATTCCTCTCATGGTAAATGACTGGAGCGATGTGACATCTGTGCAACCGACTCATAGTTTTTAAACATGTTTACGCACGCGATCAGACACCCAGAGGTCCGCGCGCGGGCAATAAATAGGTCATTAAAACGCAGTTCACGACGCGATAGGCGGTTTATCGTTCTCGAGGTGGGAAGCAGGTCGATAAATCAATAGGAGACGATTGCTCTCGATGGTCAGCGCGAATGAGATGCAGATAGAAACTGAGCGAAAGAAAGAAAGGGGGAAATCTGCTCATCGCGCGAGCGGTAGGCGCGCGCCTCTCTAGTGAGCAGCGCTGCGCGAGGCGAGAGTCTCTACAGGATTCTGTTTTCAGAAAGTTTCAGTCAAAACACGCAAATGAAATCATAATCCCTGTGTACTTAGAGGTGTTTAATGGAAGACGTTTTAACGTTTGTTAATAGCATCTTTTTATGTCACTACTTACTAGGCTCTTTATTAATTAATGCTATCATTAAGTAATCGAGTGGCTGCTGGTACCCAATATTACTGTTGTACACCTATTCTAATTATTCATCAACTATTTTAATACTAAATAGTATATTCTAGTAGCCTATTCCTAGTATTAATTTAAATAATATTTTATATATATGTATTTCAATTTCATTAATATTATCATAAACTGCACAACAATATGCAAATATGCTCACCTGGAAAATTAACACTTTGTAGTTGATGTTTAGATTACTGTTTACCCTCACTGTAGGTAGGCATACACCTTTTTAATATAGTCTGGATCATATTTTTGTTTACCTTGTTTAGTTTGGTTGTTGTTTTACAAACTGTCCATGTTTACCTTTTTATTTGATTAGCTGACTTTTTTTTAATCCTATATATTAAACACACACACACACACACACACACACACACACACACACACACACACACACACACACACAAATATATATATATATATATATATATATATATATATATATATATATATATATATACAGTACAGTCCAAAAGTTTGGAACCACTAAGATTTTTAAAGTTTTTAAAAGAAGTTTCGTCTGCTCACCAAGGCTACATTTATTTAATTAAAAATACAGTAAAAACAGTAATATTGTCAAATATTATTACAATTTAAAATAACTGTTTTCTATTTGAATATATTCCACAAAGTAATTTATTCCTGTGATCAAAGCTGAATTTTCAGTATCGTTACTCCAGTCTTCAGTGTCACATGATCCTTCAGAAATCATTCTAATATGATGATTTGCTGCTCAAGAAACATTTATGATTATTTTCAATGTTGAAAACAGTTGTGTACTTTTTTTTTCAGGATTCCTTGATGAATAGAAAGTTCAAAAGAGCAGCATTTATCTGAAATGCAAAGCTTCTGTAGCATTATACACTACCGTTCAAAAGTTTGGGGTCAGTAAGAATTTTTATTTTTTTTTAAAGAAATTAAAGAAATTAATACTTTTATTCAGCAAGGATGCATTAAATCAATCAAAAGTGGCAGTAAAGACATTTATAATGTTACAAAAGATTAGATTTCAGATAAACACTGTTCTTTTGAACTTTCTATTCATCAAATAATCCTGAAAAAAAAATATTGTACACAAATATTTTTTTCAATTGTACACATTAAATGTTTCTTGAGCAGCAGATCAACATATTATGATTTCTGAAGGATCATGTGACACTGAAGACTGGAGTAATGATGCTGAAAATTCAGCTTTGATCACAGGAATAAATTACTTTGTGAAATATATTCAAATACAAATTTAATTAAATAAATGTAGCCTTGGTGAGCAGACAAAACTTCTTTTAAAAACATTAAAAATCTTAGTGGTTCCAAACTTTTGGACTGTACTGTATATATATATATATTTATTATATTATATGTATGTATAGTATCTTACAGAAGTGAGTACACCCCTCACATTTTTGTAAATATTTTATTACATCTTTTCATGTGACAACACTGAAGAAATGACACTTTGCTATAATGTAAAGTAGTGAGTGTACAGCTTGTATAACTGTGTAAATTTGCTGTCCCCTCAAAATAACTCAACACACAGCCATTACTGTCTAAACCGCTGGCCACAAAAGTGAATACACCCCTAAGTGAAAATATCCAAATTGGGCCCAATTAACCATTTTCTCTCTCCGGTGTCATGTGACTCGTTAGTGTTACAAGGTCTCAGGTGTGAATGGGGAGCAGGTGTGTTAAATTTGGTGTTATCGCTCTCACTCTCTCATACTGGTCACTGGAAGTTCAACATGGCACCTCATGGCAAAGAACTCTCTGAGGATCTGAAAAAAAGAATTGTTGCTCTACATAAAGATGGCGTAGGCTATAAGAAGATTGCCAAGACCCTGAAACTGAGCTGCAGCACCAAGACCATACAGCGGTTTAAAGGGTTAGTTCACCCAAAAATGAAAATTCAGTCATTTATTACTCACCCTCATGCCGTTCCACATCCATAAGACCTTTGTTAATCTTCGGAACACAAATTAAGATATTTTAGTTGAAATCCGTTGGCTCCGTGAGGCCTTCATAGGGAGCAATGACATTTCCTCTCTCAAGTTCCATTAATGTACTAAAAACATATTTAAATCAGTTAATGTGAGTACAGTGGTTCAAGATTAATATTATAAAGCGACAAGAATATTTTTTGTGCGCCAAAAAACCCAAAATAATGACTTATAAAATGATGGCCGATTTCAAACACTGCTTCATGAAGCATCGGCGCATAAATGAATCAGTGTATCGAATCATGATTCAGATCGCGTGTCAAACTGCCAACGGCTGAAATCACGTGACTTTGGTGCTCCGAACAGCTGATTCGATACACTGATTCATTATGCTCCGAAGCTTCCTGAAGCAGTGTTTTGAAATCGGTAAATAAGTCGTTTTTTTTTTTTTTTTGCTGCACCAACAATATTCTCGTTGCTTTATAATATTAATATTGAACCACTGTACGCACATGAACTGATTTAAATATGTTTTTAGTACCTTTATGGATTTTGAGAGAGGAAATGTCATTGCTCCATATGAAGGCCTCACAGAGCCATCGGATTTCAACTAAAATATCTTAGTTTGTGTTCTGAAGATGAACGAAGGTCTTACGGGTGTGGAACGACATGAGGGTAAGTAATAAATGACAGAATTTTCATTTTTGGGTGAACTAACCCTTTAACAGGACAGGTTCCACTCAGAACAGACCTCGCCATGGTCGACCAAAGAAGTTGAGTGCCTGTGCTCAGCATCATATCCAGAGATTGTGTTTGGGAAATAGACGAATGAGTGCTGCCAGCATTGCTGCAGAGCTTGAAGGGGTGGGGGGTCAGCCTGTCAGTGCTCAGACCATACGCCGCACTCTGCATCAAATTGGTCTGCATGACTATCGTCCCAGAAAGAAGTCTCTTCTAAAGATGATGCACAAGAAAGCCCGCAAACAGTTTGCTGAAGACAAGCAGACTAAGGACATGGATTACTGGAACCATGTTCTGTGGTCTGACGAGACGAAAATACAGTAAACTTATTTGGTTCAGATGGTGTCAAGCGTGTGTGGCGGCAACCAGGTAAAGAGTACAAAGACAAGTGTGTCTTGCCTACAGTCAAGCATGGTGGTGGGAGTGTCATGGTCTGGGGCTGCATGAGTGCTGCCGGCACTGGGGAGCTACAGTTCATTGAGGGAACCATGAATGAGCAGAGCAGAGCAGAGCAGGGGCAGTATTCCAACATGATAACGACCCCAATCACACCTCCAAGACGACCACTGCCATGCTAAAGAAGCTGAGGGTAAAGGTGATGGACTGGCCAAGCATGTCTCCAGACCTATTGAGCATCTGGGGTATCTTCAAACGGAAGATGGAGGAGCACAAGGTCTCTAACATCCACCAGCTCCGTAATGTCGTCATGGAGGAGTGGAAGAGGACTCCAGTGGCAACCTGTAAAGCTCTGGTGAACTCCATGCCTAAGAGGGTTAAGGCAGTGCTGAAAAAATAATGGTGGCCACACAAAATATTGACACTTTGGGCCCAATTTGGTAGGTGCTTAGATTCAGACTGCAGATTCTGCAAATTAGATGCAAGTCTAAACTGAAGACTTCCATCTGTTTAATTGTTTAGGGCTGTCCTGTGCAGCTGGAACAGCTCTGATATGGCCCTTTTTTTTTATAGCTGGTGTTCATTTAGACATGCAGCGTGTTTTGTTGTCTTTTGCTGATACTGTGGGTAGACTGGTCTAAGTAAGGATAATAATATTAAAGATATGATGTGCCAACAGGCTTAAATAGCTGTTTTCTTTGTGCTCACTGAGATTTCAGAGACATTTTACTTCTTTTCACTGCGGTGTGGCACTTTTAGGGCACTAAAAAGCCAGTCTGCAGGGAGCAGTTAACAATAGTTAGTAGTACATCCTCTGTCTTTATACACGGGTGGCATGAATGAAACCCAGAGCACAAATTAAGATGTTGAGTCAGAAGCATCTGCTGGAGCTTTCCTGCTTTAATAGCTGAAAGGTGCTGTATCCTCATGAGGCGCAGAGGGGTAATTTAGCATTAATGAAGTAATCCATTGTTGTGACAAGGTTTCGAGGAATTAAATAGAACAAATAATTTTGTAGAACAAATAATTTACTCATCTAATGGCTTGTTACAGCTTGATGATGATTACCCTATAAGGATGTAGCAGCATATGGGTGATTTGGTTTCTTCATTTTCCTAACATTCGGGTGAGGCGGAATCATATAAAACACACTGTTGATTAAATTGTTTACTCATTCACAAAATTTTAGGCACTTCTAAAGGACCACAACATAAGTTGTATGCTTTTAATCATGAAATGCAGTTTGCAACCCATTTTTAATTTGGAATAGTGTGCACCAATAAATCATGCACAATATAACCAGAAACATGCATTAAAAATTAAGGGTTACCCAGAAATGAAAATTGTGCGATCTCATGCGAACATATTTTCCATTTTTGCTAATAGATTACAGCAAAACAATCCACATGAACACAAACCTCTGCTCTGGTTGCGTCGCGTTTTGGTATTGTAGCACTGAGGAAACGAACCCCAATGATATGTCTCTGAATGACAAGAGACCGAGGCGAGAGAAGTGATACTTCCTCATGCATAATACTGCAATTATAATCTTATGCATAGGTTCACTTTCACAGGTTACTAATATTTATAACTCTTGTTTCACCCTTCATTAGGGTTCACAGGTAACTAATGTAATCACATTTTTCATTATTAATCTCATCAAGTTATGGTTGTGCTCGTATGTTTGTTTGTTTTTGATCATTTCATCTTGATAAACATGTATCAGTTTTTATACACTGCTCTGAAAAGGCAGCATGATCATTTTGCAGAGTATGTGAGAAAAGTGACATAAGTCGTTTATAAGATGTGAATTAAAATGTCTCACTATTTGGCAGGTATTACGTTAAAGTCACCCTTTTTATTCATGCAGTTATAACTGCTTATCAACAACTTGTAATGCATATGTAAATGAGTTATTAGTCATTAACAAACACCTTTACAAACCCTTTACAAGTGTAACCAAAAACTTTCTGCGCAATCCAATATTGCTTGGCCCATAGCTGTTAGATTGACATTTTAGGAGTTTTGTTGCCAAAACGCAGATGGCTGAGCAGCATTACAGTTATTTCTGGAAAGCATCAAATTTGATATGCAAATTTATAAGGCCTCTAAATTATCAATCAAACATTTTCTGTTGCACACAATCTAACACATGCCTTCTGTCATCTGATTGATAGTTTATACTTTTTTAGCAAATAAGTCAATTTATATAATTGTAAAAACATCCTTCTTCTAGCCTGTGTTTACGTCTTTTTGATGCAACATCTTTACTGATTTTAAACATAAGAATTATATATTGTTAGTAATATTTCAAGATGGACACTTACAGAAGCATACATTTATTTTATTATCAATACATACTTTTTTAATCATGTTCAAATATAAGTATTAAATCTTGATTTTGAGGAATGTTTATTTGTTCATCTCTCAACCATCATTGTATTGCATTGCTTTATGTTTTGCCCCTACAATAAACTACAACAAACTACAGAACTTTGCTAATAAACTACACATTTAAATATCATCTTACTAAGACATTATTGGCAGATATAGAGTGATGACTGATATTTATATGCATTTATTGTAAGTAGTCTGTTATACTGAATCTCATTTACATTACAAGCCATTAGAATTTCAATTTTACTTTTGTCTATAAATATCAGCAACTGCACCAAATTGAATATTTTTGCTCAGTTTGGACCTCTTGAGGTGTATTTTCTCTTTTATATGAGCTCCATATTCTCACTATAGCATATGAGCCATAAAAGCCTAATGTATTAAATATGATACTCAACAAAAAAACACACATGCAAACTTTTTTTTTTTTCGATTTTTGTCTAAAGGTACGATAAACTGTTCCATGTTTTTTATTATTATTATTTTTTTTTTATCTGCGATTATTTCATGTCAGGCTTTATAAGATTAAGAAAAGTGAACCATTTTGTTTCATCTGGCCATAGAGATTTTAGAAAAGAAACTGTATGTTTGCAAGAATGAATTAATTTCCTGTTGTTTTGATGTGGTACTGTGATGCATTAGCTGCTTGAGAATTCTGGACGCCAGCAGATGTTCCTGTTGTCAGCAGGAGAATGGTGACTTGCAGCCTTATTTGAAAACCAGTCACATCGTCATACTGCCTGTTGCTAAGCACTGCATTAGCCTATTATGTCCAATAATACTGGCACTTCTGAAACTACATCTGACAGTCACAGGTTTTGCAGCACAGGCTTCACCGCAGATACCTAATTCCACTACAGATTGCAACAAATAACCCAAAATGACGTGGAACCAGATTTTTCCAGTTTTGCAGACTTTCATCTTTACAGGCAGATGTTATGATTCATACGAGGTGTACTGCAAAACAACAGCTTTTAAAAATGCTGAAGGAATCAGCAGCTGTGTAGCTAATACAACCAAAGCACCACATCATTTAAAACTGGGTATTAGGAATCTGCTGCTAATTATGTGCCAATTACAGATATGTTTGTTTATAATAATTACACTAAAAAATAAACTGTCGTTCATAACAATATCCAGTTTTTAAACCAATACTTCTAACTCTAAGTTCTGATTGGATGAGATTGTTGTAAAATGCTTATTTTACATTAATATGACAAGCTGCTACATTGCTTTCATGTGTATATTTGGCCTACAGTTAGACTTATGAACTATATGATGTGGCAGAAGAAGCTTTGTCACTGCAAAACACTGTCAGTGATAGCTGTGGAAAAAAATCACCTATATACACCGATCTGGCATAGCATTATGAGCACTGACAGGTGAAGTAAATAACACGGATTATCTCTTCATCACGGCACCTGTTAGTGGGTGGGATATATTAGGCAGCAAGTGAACATTTTGTTCTCAAAGTTGATGTGTTAGAAACAGGTAAAATGGGCAAGTGTAAGGATTTTAGCAAGTTTGACAAGGACCAAACTGTGATGGCTAGACGACTGGGTCAGAGCATCTCCAAAACTGCAGCTCTTGTGAAGAGTTTGCGGTCTGCAGTGGTCAGTATCTATCAAAAGTGCTCCAAGGAAGGAACAGTGGTGGCCAGTCAGGCCAGCTGATAATACCTAGAATATCAAAGTTTGGGTTCCTTGCCACTGTTGCCTTTGGCTTGCTTAGTTGGGGACACTTGACGTTTGACTTGACATTTGATATTCAACAGTGCTTTGATCTGCCTGCATTGACACTATTCTTTAAGAGCTGCTGTGCAGCCAAAATAATGTACCAGTTATCAATGTAAAGCTGCTTTGACACAATCTGCATCGTAAAAAGCGCTATATAAATAAAGGTGACTTGACTAGACCGGCGACAGGGTCATGGGCGGCCAAGGCTCTTGATGCACGTGGGGAGCGAAGGCTGGCCTATATGTGGTCTGATCCAACAGACAAGCTACTGAAGCTCAAATTGCTCAAGAAGTTAATGCTAGTTCTGATAGAAAGGTGTCAGAATACACAGTGCATCACAGTTTGTTGTGTATGGAGCTGCATAGCCGCAGACCAGTCAGGGTGCCCATGCTGACCCCTGTCCACCACCGAAAGTGCCAACAGTGGGCATGTGAGCATCAGAATTGGACCACGGAGCAATGGAAGAAGGTGGCCTGGTCTGATGAAACAAGATACAACTCTGGGGAACACATGGCACCAGGATGTACTATGGGAAGAAGTTTATGTTAGATGTGATTATTCGCGATTAATCCATTTGATAGCACTAATGTAAAAAACACATGTGCTGTAAAATAGCCTACTGAGTAGAAAAAGTAACAATCAAAAATAAATATTTTACAAATATATTTTACACACATTTATAATATTCACACAGTATAAATTGAGTCTTTATACATCATGAACATATAGGTTAGCTGCATTTTACCCTGAGTAGAAAAAAATGTAACAGCCTAATAGAATCTAAATATTTTCCAAATATATTTTACACACATAATACAGTATAAAGTGAGTCTTTATACGAGTCATTAACGTATAAGGTTTTTAAAAGTGTAAAAAACATAATGGAGAAGATATAATTTCATTTTGTATAATTTTGTATGTATAATTAAGTTTTATTAGGTGTTGTTAATGAGATAATGTGGTTTTTATAATCAGTTAACACTGTTTTTGTCATTTACAAGATGGACAAAATTTGTCACCAAAAAAGTCATTCGGTTTAACTAAATGATACTTTTAAAAAAGGATATTTATATATTTAGTACAAGTTTTTTAAATATTACAAACTTTTCCATGTTTTATAGCAGTTGTACCGAATGACCTCAGGACATGAAAAAGTGAAAACATTATTTTTTTAGATAGTTAAGAGAGAGTTAGTTACTTTGCTTCACGACCATGTAATCCTTTGCAGGTGTTTCGATGATGTCACATCTTGTCACATGATATTTGCCGTATGACTTGAACCAAAATTTTCCCTTTATATTGGTTACTCCAAATTACATTGATGAAATTCATTTTTCTGACTTCTACACATAATTTTAATCTCATTTTGCACTATGTTGATATATTATGTTATAAAATCATGCCAGAATAAAAAGAAATATACATTTATTACATTTTAAGATATTTTAATCACAAATGAAATAGCTGTATTGGCCTTTGGACGGTTAAACCAAATAACCTTTTGACACTTCAAAATCTTTAAAATACCTTTAAATGTAGCAAAATATAATTAAAAGCTTTTGGATTAGATGAAAGTACTGTCATACATACTTTGGATGTCATATCTTGGTGTTTTATTATTATTAAGGCATTTGGACAAAAAAATTACCTGTCACGTCATTGACCCATACATGAAAATTAGCTTCATTTTATAGGATGTGGTGGTCCTTTGCACAAAGATGATCATATTTAAGGGTCAGTGGCATCTATGAGATTGCAATCTCCTGCACTTTACTCTAGCAGACATTTATTAATTGGCAAGAGTGTTTTGACCTTTGATGAAGGCAGGTTATGTCGAATTTACATTAATAACACTCGATGGAGATGGAGAAAAAAGCGCATCACGGTTCCGTCCTTTTGGCCAATTATATGCACGAGTTAGAGCACGTGCAATCATGCACAGACCAGTGATTTCAGACTCAGTGCATGTTCTTAAAAGGCATACATGTTAAACACACACAACACGATGACATTCGTTTATAAAGTATCATGACTATTTCCACAATCAATTGCTCCACTGGCGTTTCGAAACAGCTTGGATTAAACGTTTGACATTTTTTTTTTTAATAATAATAATAAAACACGTTTTAATTATAGCATTGTTGATGCTGATAGCAGATTAATTTTGGATGGCTCGCACATTGGAGAGTACGGTGCTCGACACTAGGGATGTAGGGATCGCTCCAGGATGCGAATTAGCTAATCCTACTATGGCGATGGCTTGGCTTATGAATATTAATTACGTAGCATCACGTACGCCTAAATGATTGGCTGGATGGCAGAGAGTGTGAAGAGTCCAAGTCTTATGATTATTAATTACGTAACGTGACGTTCGCCCAACCGTTTGGCTGATTGACAGTTGAGCGAGCGATAGTAGGTTGGCCTAACAACGAATTTTACACACAGAAGGCTCGACTATGAATACTAACTAGATTACGTAACTGGACGCTCCAGGAAGGTTACCATGCAACGTCAGCGTGCCGATTAATATTAATAAGGCGAGCCTTCGTCATAGTAGGAATTGTAAATTTTGGCTGTGTGGAAGGGTTGCACCCCGTTACACGTCACACGCGCCTTCGTTACAGGGTGAAGAAGATACAGGCAATGTCACACAGCCCTCCTCATCATCACGACTAAAAATTCACCGTATCTCATATGCAGTTATTCTTGACAGCATTTGGAAAAAATAATAACCGAATCGCACTGGTAAGTGACGTTTATTGCTAATTAATAAGTGTTTTGGGGATGATTTATTATTTGCGTGTCTATATAAATAGGCTATTATTTAATGTTTTAAATCACACATTTATATATGCATACGCGTTTTATGTTATATGTTGCAGATTAAAGCATCAATAGGCTATTTTAGGGAGGAGATGCATTAATTTGAAAAATAATGTGAGCTCATCAATGATGGATGCAAACGTAATCTTCATCAAAAATACATTTTTATGATTACAACACATTTAAAAAACATTTTAAGGCAATGTTTTATCATTTTACACGGCTCATGCATCATCTCAAAACATTAAAATTCATTTTTTACCTCGAGGAGATTTTTTTCCTGTGCTGCAGTAGGACATATTGTTACTTATTTACTGTATTTATGTTCAGATTTATTAAATAATAGATTAAAAGAGCAATTGATAAAAGCTATATTCCCATAGAGACACAAGGCACCTTAAGCCTCGCCCCTTCACCTAATATATCAATCCATCAGAATAACACTGAAAGGGCTTTCACAGGCTGATTTTAGGCTGGTATCGGGTTTCATATTTTCTGCAATTGATTAATCACGAGAAATGTAGATTAAAATGAGATGTGTAGCTCGTGATATCTTAAAGCATCAAAATGACCTTGCAGCAGACATGAAGAATGGAAACCTGGTACATGTGTGTGTGTGTGCGCGTGTGTGAGTGTGAATCTCCTCGATGATTTATTCCATTGCTGATTGCATTCAGTCTTATCACGACAGCATGTGCCATTTGGTTTGACTGAATTCACAGTGATCATGCTCTATGAATTTACATGTGTCCGTATCGCTGCTGCTCTTTCAGTGAAAGCTGGAAATAAACCATCACTGTTGAATGCATGCAAATGATAAGTGCGCTGTTTACCGTCTCTTGTTTAAGAGTAGATTGTGTAGAGCTGATGGAATATGCAAAAATGGTAGTTTTGCTAGTGAATTAAGTGTTATAGCAATGCTGCAGAGATTTACTCTGTCATTACTGCATTGATAGTAGCCTATATATAGCCTATATGCTGATATTGATTGTATATATTCGTTGATCTTTAGTAGCCTATTGATATTATAGAGTTTTTTAGGTAGAGCCTTAAAGGGATGAACATTCTGTCATCATTTATTCACCCTTTGTTGTTCCAAACCTGTAAGAGTTTTGTTCTTCTGTTGAACACAAAAGAAGATATTTTGAAGAATGTTGGTAATCAGACAGTTGATGGTAGCCGTTGACTTCCATAATCCAACATTCTTCAAAATATCTTCTTTTGTGTTCAACAGACACTCATACAGGTTTGGAACAACATGAGGGTAAATGATGACAGAATTTTCATTTTTTGGATGAATGATCCCTTTAATTAGTTAGTATTTAATTATGTATTTGATAGTATTTCTAGCATGTAGAGCTTTGTGTTGGTATAATTGAGACTACAAAAAATAAAAAAAGGCAGTAATTAATTTGAATTTGGTATGGTAGCAGCATTTGTGATGTTTTCTCAGTTGGAATAATCACTTCTGCTTTTTTCTTTTTTTTTTTATAAATGTTTGTGAGGCATTTTGGATAAAAGTGTCTGGTAAGTGTCTGCAACAAACCGTCCATACCGGCGTGATGAATACGATCCTCAACTGGATGGAACTAAAAATATATACTTTGAATGTTGCGATCCTATCGGACTTATGATAGCAACCTGAATCGTAACAAAGCGCTGTTCACCACAGTTTTTTTTTTTTATATATTGTGACTATATTCATGAGCACACTATACAAAATACTTTACCACAGTAATTCAAATCTAATGTGAATTATCATTATCTTTAATGGACCAAAAAGCATCACAATGCAAATATATATATATATATATATATATATATATATATATATATATATATATATATATATATATATATATATATTAAAGGATTATTTCACTTGTCATTCCAATGTCATCCAAGATGTTTATGACTTCCTTTCTTCAGTTGAAAAGAATTTAAGGTTTTTGAGGAAAACATTCCATGATTTTCCTCTATATAACAGCTACCAACGAGTTGAAGGTCCACAATGCAGTGTCAATGCAGCTTCAAAGGGCTCTACATGATCCCAGATGAGTAATCTAGTGAAACGATCAGCCAATCATATACTTTTTAACCACAAATGCTCGTTTTGCACTGCTCTGCACATTGGAAAGGTCACACGTGACGCAGGCGGAAGTACCGCAGTAAGGCGGAAAACTCATTTTCTCCTCCAACTGACGTCGTTGTTTTACCTTTTTTACCTTTTGTTTTTTAAGGCCGTTTGGCTTAGTTTTTGCACGTTCGCTTTGTAGACACTGGATCGGTACTTCCACCTACGTCACACGTGACCTTTCCGACATGATTATGTAATGCGTGGCGCAGAGCAGTGGAAGACGAGCATTTGTGGTTAAACAGTATATAATTTTTATTTTATTTTTTTTCGAAAATGGCCAATCGTTTCGCTAGATAAGACCCTTATTCCTGGTCTGGGATTGTGTGGAGCTCTTTGAAGCTGCAGTGAAACTGCAATTTGGACCGTTGAACCCCAGTGAAGTCCACTATATGGAGAAAAATCCTGGAATGTCTTCTTTAAAAACCTTAATTTCTTTTCGGCTGAAGAAAGAAAGACATAAACATCTTGGATGACATGGGGGTGAGTAAATTATCAGGAAATTTTAATTCGGAAGTGAACTAATCCTACTAACTGTGGCTTAGTGATACGCAAAAGTCTGAAAGTTTGATTTGCATCAACACAGGTTGCTGGTAGGATGAGCAAGTGTTATCATAACTTTGATCCAGTCTGTTTGAGAGTGTCCAAAGCTCATGTCAAGGACTTTGCGAGAAGCTGTTTCTCCTAATGTGAATTGATTTGCAGGCTGTTTGTGGTACGCATCTTCAGCTCCGCTCCTCCGGTGACTCCGTCGGTGGAGCTGCTGCTCAGGATTGCAGTTGTTCCTCAATCATTGTGTGCTCTCTGCGCTGCAGTTCTCTTTTCCTTGTAACCTTGAGAGGAATCCTCAGAGGAGTGATGTGGCAAAGGAGGAAGAGAGGGAACAGGGTCAGAAAAAGGGTTTAATGGCACAGCTGGAGTGTTAGTCTCTGATGTCTGCTGGTGCTGATGTCTTATCTGACTGGGCCATCATTCAGAACTCATTCAGGAATCAGGAATAGGATTATCACTTGAGTTTGGTGCAGCACAGTTTCATGGTCATGTATTGGATAACATTTTATGTTAGTTAGTTGTCTTAAATTACAATATTGCAATTTTCACAATATTTCCATTTCCCCTGGTGCTGCTCTGATTTTTAATATATATGCAATTTGTTGAAGTCGGCATGAAATGGAATTTGTGATAGTATTTTCTTCCTTATTATTATGCATATCTGAGTCAAACGGATTCTTGAATTAGAAAAAAATTGGGAAAGGACTTGATTTTGTCCACTGGAAATTGATTGGATGGTTTTGGTATGCTATTGGTGGATCTCGTGTGAGTGACAGGTTGCCCCGCCCTCACGCCAGTGAACATATCATTAGAGAAGAGAAGAGATGTCGCTGAGAGAGGGAGGGGAAGTTATTTTAGTTAAAGATTACGAGAGCACATTAATAATAAAATCATGATAAATCATTTATAATAAACTGCAATATTCAATAGAAAACAAAAATGGTCAATTTTGATTTCATGGTGACTTTAAGAAATATTCTAGGTGATTCTTCCTTTTCTCTATTCAAAATGTTTCAAACAAAACATGTTTTCTTAGGATTGTTGTTGTAATCGGTGATCAGTTTATTGGTTTTTTGTCTTTGTGTCGAATATCACTTTCCATTTTATTATAAAATATACTTGCATAACAGCAATTACCTCTGCGGTCAAAGTCTCTGAATAAATGTTGAAGGCATGTTAATTTTTATAGTGAAATCAAAAGCATCTAAATTGAAGCAGAACCTCAGAAAATGTATCTTTACGCACCGAGGTGGAGCCGTGTGTAAGTGTATGATTCCCATGCACTCGTGTTTGAACCAGAATCTATGCATTACTCTCCCAGCACGTGTTCGCAGAGAGAAGGGTAAAGGCCGCCAACCTCTTTGAAGCGTAACAAATAGTCACATCACAGTTCTCTCCTCTATAGATATGTGATTTATTTAGAATGTTTTTCAAGGTGAGATCTAAATGTCCTCTGTTTCGCGATGATGCAAATGGATTGTGAGGGGTTTCTTTGAAACTGCACTATGCTTAGGTTTAGAATACTGCATGATTCTGCATATAGCTGAATCACACTGTAATCTCTCACCCAATAATCCCTGCGGTAAAATATGAGCTCTTACAGAGGGAATTCTTTCTCATTTCCTCCGGACTTCGCTATATACACCATGCAGAATGTGCCATGACTACATGTTGAGTTGCATTTACCACTTTAAAGGGATAGTTCACCCAAAAATGAACATTTTGTCATCATTTACTCACCCTCAAGTTGTTCCAAACCTGTATGAGTTTCTTTCTTCTGATGGTAACCAGACAGTTGACTGTAGCCATAGACATATTTTTTCTCGCGATTGCGAGTTTAGACCACGCAATTCTGAGAATAAAAATCAGAATTGCGAGAAAAAAAAAATGTTAGAATTGCGAGATAAAAAGTTGCAATAACCTTTTTTATTTAGTGGCGGAAACAAGCTTCCATAGTTTTGTTCATCACAACAAGAAGTTATCGCATTCACATCTGTCAACTCCAGTGCAATCCGGAGATATTGAACTCATTTCTTTCTTTTGATATATTGCATGTTCAGATATTCATACAATAAAATATTCTAGGGGGCCATGAAAATTTTGTGGAAAATGATCAAAAATGCTCGTCGGGAAAAAGTTCATTTTAATTTTTAAGTGAACTATCCCTTTAAAGCCATTTGCGACCCATTTTCCGTATATGTGACATATTTCCAAGTGCAACAGGATATTCATCAAGAAATGGCATGGAGCTTGGTTTTATCAATCTGGAATTGACTGGATTGTGAAAAAGTGAATATATCTAGACAGAAAGCTGTATGAATGGCTATTTGGGGGGAAGAGGAAGAGCAAATCATTGAATTTGAATGAAATTATTTTTCATGCATCAAAGAATTGTTAACAATAAGACAAGGAACATGCAATCAGAAAGTAAATAGGGTCAATTTTTAATTCATATTGACCTCATTATGCTCAGTGGTGAATGTGATTTCACCAAGTACAACATGTTCCAGGATCAACATCCTTCATTCATAATCCAACATTCAAATCAACCAATCAGATTTGAGGGACAATTTTGCAGTTTATGTCAAGTTTAGGCTTACAACCATCATTTCCCTCTGATCTTAGATATTACTTTTAGGGTTAGGTTTAGGGGTAGGGATAGGATTAGGACTAAATTTTAATACTAAATGTTATTCCAGAATCAACAAAATACAGTATGTTGATCCAGGAGCATGTCTTACTTGGCAAAATCACGGTGACATATGACTAGTAATGCCATGAAGACATTTCACTGATTTTTACTTTCTAATGCTTCATTTTAAAATGTGAAAATAAAATAATGAATAATGAAATTTGGCATCTTTTTTCTTTAGAATAATATGTGCTGATGAGTCATGCAAAATATGACCAGAAACATATTAAAGAGCTAGTTCACCCAAAAATGAAAATTCTGTCATCATTTACTCACCCTCATGTTATTCCAAACCCACAAGACTTCTGTTCATCTTCGAAACACAAATGAAGATATTTCTAATAACTTGTTTATAGTGAGTATCTAGTATATACATGTAATATGTGAATAAAATTAATCTGTTCATCATATAAAGTGATCGTATCCCTTTGTAAGACTTGGATGAAATCGCTCGATTTATTTTACAATCACGTTATTAACATTTTGAAGCGTCAGTTTTAAGTGAATTGACTTTCAATAGAGGGACAGAAATCTCTCAGATTTCATTAAAAGATTTGTTTTGAACGATGTACGAAAGTCTTATGGGTTCAGAATGACACAAGGGTGCAGAAATTAATGAGAAAATGTTTATTTTTGGGTGAACTATCCTTTTAAGAAAGTAAATAAGGTCCATTTTAATTTCATGTTGACTTTAAGGATGATGATTTCTTTGCTTATTATATATTCATTTTTCAGTGTTCATTCAAATGACAGTATGATAGCACTTTTTAATGAAATGTTGCGTTGACAACACCCATTCAAATGTGGCTCAGTCCAGTTTGCGCTAGAATATTTTGGGCTAAAATGGAGGCAGGGCAGAGAGGATGCTGGTGGTGCTGATGTAGCAGAGGGCAGGAGTGACTGTGGCCATGGTGACAGCGCACACTGAGAGAACGTGACTCACAGCGCCTCTGTCCTTTCCTGAGAGACCGCTGTTGAGATGCTTCTAACCATTCGCTAGCATCTTCCTCTCCTCCGTCTATTCCACCCAGATCCATTAACGCAAGGCTTCTGCTGTCACTCTCACTCTTTGAAACACACCAGATGCTTTGAGCTTTGGCCTTGTTAGCAATACTTTATCTTGCAGAGCGCATGTGTCAAAGTAATCTAGTTCAATTTATTACTCTTTGTAAGATTAGACTTCAAACAAATAAAAAAGAAGGACAGAAGGTGAAGCAAAAATGTAAGATGCTGGAGCGTAATAATAATAAAACTTATTAGTTTTATTTTAACATACAGTAATTATACAATGTATGCAATACAAAATACAATGGCGCAATACAATTTGTCCCCCCAGAGATTAAACATTAGTACAACTGTGCAAATACTGTTGTGATATATAAATACTTTACCTAATTTTGTGTTGTATATTATACAAATTATATTTTCATTTAATACTAATACACTACCATTTAAAAGTTTGAGGTTGGTAAGTTTTTCTGCATTTATTTGATCAATACAGTAATATTTAGCAATATTATTACAGTTAAAAAAAAATAAAAAATGTTCTATTTGAATATATTTAAAAAATATAATTTATTCCTGTGATCAAAGCTGAATTTTCAGCATCATTACTCCAGTCTTCAGTGTCACATGGTCCTTCAGAAATCATTCTAATATGCTGATTTGCCACTCAAGAAACACTTATTATCAATGTTGAAAATATTTGTGCTTACCGTGATACATTTTTTAGGATTCTTTGTTGAATAGAAAGTTCAAAGGAACAGCATTTATTTGAAATAGAAATCTTTTGTAAGAGTAAAAATGAAGAGTTTAGATGCAAAAGCCTCTAAATTCCATCTGAAATTTTCTTCTAAAATTAGCATTTTTATCAAGTTTGTATGTTTATGTTCAGTTATTTCTCTTTAATGGCAATGAAAAGGACCTATTAATTAACATTAAAGTGAAATTACTGAACCTAAACATATGATCTTGTTAAAAACGCTAATTTTAGAAGAAAATTTCAAATGGCACTTAGAGGCTTTTGCATCTGAAGTCTTCAAATGTCTTTGCTGACACTTCTGGTCAGTTTAATGCATCCTTGCATTATAAATTGAAAAGAAAAGAAAAAAAATCTTACTGACTTTAAACTTTTGAACGGTGGTGTGTATTTTTAAATTCTTACTTATCACGAGTTCCTTAAAAGTGGTCCTTAAAGCTGAAATGTGTAATTTCTTTGCCAATACCATCTTATTAAATTTTTCAATTTCAAACAGGTTTCCCCAAACACTCCCCCTGTTTTCCATTGGTTGAACAAACACATAGTCCCTCCCCAAACTCACTCCATTGGCTGAATTATGCCTTGAACAAGGGATAGTTCACCCAAAAATGAAAATTATCCCATGATTTTACTCACCCTCAAGCCATCCTAGGTGTATATGACTATCTTCTTTCAGATGAACACAAACATTGTTCGTCTGAAAGTAAAATAACTAGCTTCCGGCAGACGATCACATACTACGCAAGTCGACTAACCCCTGATGCGATGTATGACGCAGGATGTAGGAGTAGCGTAAGCTTAGACTCCTCTCGCGGTTCAAACAAATAGGGCTGGGCAACAAACTCAAGCTCCTCTTCTCTTATATCGAAATCCTACAACATTTCTCTTTAAAATTTCTCGTTTTAGACATCTTCGTGTTTTGTTTTGCTCTATCCTGCATTAGGTCAGTGGTTACTCTTCCGCCCCAAATCAATGCGTATGTCCATCTGTCGGAAGATAGTTATTTTACTTTATAAAGTTTTAAATGTATATTTTTTCTTACAAAAACCCACTACCATTCACTACCATTATAAAGCTCGGAAGAGCCAGGATATTTTTAAATATATCTCCGATTGTGTTCATCTGAAAGAACATAGTTATATATATCCTATACATATATAGGATGAGGGTGAGTAAATCATTGGATAACTATCCCTTTAAGAGGTTTGGTTGAGATTCACCCATTTACAGTTAAATTCACTTCTGTTTCTATCAAGCTATAACTGCTTCATCTCGTTATAGTTCTTGTTATGCCAAGGATGTTGGTATTCTCATGTTTGTCCTCTGGGAAGCCCCTGGGCTGTCTGTGTGACCACCATACACATATTCCATCTGCCTGGTGGATAATGGATATTTTAGTTTTAAATTTTGTACAAATAATCATTCACAATGTTGAAAATGGCTTCAATACCCTGATAAAACAAGTGACTCAGCTCAGCATGTTTTGTTCCTGAAGGGTGCACAGTTAAGGCTTAAATTGCTTTTTACATGAATAATTAATTAGCCTGTTAGGTGTATTAATAGGGTTATTATGTGGGGTGACATGTAAAGGATTTATAATGTCTTGTATGAAATGTTGTTAGTAATTTTAAGTCTTTAATTTAGTCACAAGTATAGGTTAATGGCATTGCTACTTTAGGAATAATGTATGCATTAGTTTGAATATTTCATTATTCACATTAGTTTTAAGTGTTTCTTCTCTTCTCACAACTACATGTTTCATAATAGCAAATGCGTTTGCATAGTGATAATTATTTACTCCTCTTCATGTCCTCATTAGACATGCATCCAAGCATATAACTTTTATTTTTTGGTGAAAAAAGTCTGTTTGTTTGTTTGTTTTTTGTCCATGCAATGAAATTCAATTGGGTCCAACATTATTTTGACCCCACCTTTCCTCAAAATATCTTCTTTTGTATTTCGCAGAAGGAAATGGTGAACATGATCCATAGGTTTTGTTAAACAGTCACAGTTCAAGTGTTTGTTTTGGTTGTTTTTTGTCTCAGGTGCGTTTGCATGGCTGTCATTAGTCATGATGACGCTCTGGCACTGAGCACAGACTCCTCCTCTCTCTCGACATGTGCTGCAGCTCTGTTCGTCACTGTTGTTGAGCAGGTCTCTCTTCTCTTTGCCAACCTTTGACTGCTGACATTTAACTGGCTTGAGTCTTTAAAGAAGTCATATTATGCCCTTTTACAAAGTCTTGATTTTGTTTTTGGGCTCTACTGGAAAAGGTTTTCATGCTTGAATGTTCAAAAACATATTATTTTTCACATATTCTCCATTGTTGCAGCACCTCTCTTCCCAGTCTGTCAGTAACACTCTGTTTAGTTCCTGTCTCTATGAAGCTCCTCCTTCCGAAAAGCAAAATGTTCTCTGATTGGTTAACTGGACCAGTGTCACCCCTTACCATAACCATGAGTTTCACATGGCAGCAACATACTAACACAACTCAACCAGACCCTGTCCCTCAACACTAAAAATCGAGGCGTTTCAGGGAATTCAGAAACAGTGCGCACTGATATAGAGAATAAGTTGAAGTGACTTTGCAGACCTTTTTCATGCTTAAACAGCAACATTACACACTAAGTTGAAAATCTAAAAAAGCATAACATTCATGGATGTTACTCCATATTGTAGACAACTAATCCATTTTATTGTCGCTACAAACAAACATGAGTACATAAAAGCTGTAGTGATGCAATGACTTTACTTAGAAGGTTGGACGTATTCCGCCATATTGGGTGTTGCAGTTTCTCCCTTTCATAAGTAATAGGAGTGAACTTTCTTTCTATATCTTTAGAATTTGGCTACAGTGGCCCAGTACTGCACAACACAACAGAAATTAAAAAAGTAAACATAAGTTCACAACACAACGGAATCGAGCCACAACACAACGAAATAAAGCCACAACTGTCAGGTTTGGAAGGACGAGGACTCAATAATGCAGGGAAGGAAGGGCTTTTTATTAATAATAAAAATAAAACAAAAACACAACAAAAACAACCCCGAGGGGGAAAACAGACTAACTTAAACTTGACTTGACAGGGACTTGACTTGACTTGACTTGACTTGACTAGGCTTGACTAGGCTTGATGACACACAAGGAGAAATACGACATAATAAATGACAACGAACCAGCACAGGACTGCAAACACAAGGAGAATAAATAGGAGAGCAAACAAGGCAGGTAATGAGGGAGGACAGGTAGGGCAAATCAACCAATAATGAGGTAACAAGGTGGGCGGGGTCAAGACAATAGACATGAGAGCACATGGCACAAAGAAACACATGACAAGCCATGTGCTCACACCAAACAAAACAAAGACACAAGCACATGGCCAATGAAGACAAAAATCACAAGCCATGTGCTTACACAAGACGAGACATGAACACGTGACTATGAAAACTCATAAGCCACGTGTTCACACAAAACAAGACAACATGAGAGCACGCAGCCCGTGAAACACAGACTGCGTGCTGCACAACACCACAACATGAAAGCACGCGGCAGGTGGAAATAACCGTGTGCTACACAAAACATGAGACGAGCGCACGGCAAGTGAAAGTACACACAAACCGTGCACTCACAATAAAGACAGGACTGGGAGCGCAAGTGTCCGAATCCCGACACGAAACCGAAAACAAACTAGACACGAGTGCCGGGATCCGAACGCCAAGCTCCCAACATGAAACAAGGCACGCAGACAAGAGAGCGCACAGCCCCGAGAACACTCGAGACCGTACGCTCACACAAAAACACGACAAGAACGGGAGTGTCAGAGCTCTGTCACAAAACCAAGAAATAAGCAAGACTGAAGTGACAGAACCCTGACAACAACACAACGAAATAAAGCCACAACACAACGAAATAAAGCCACAACACAACGAAATAAAGCCACAACACAACGGAATAAAGCCACAACACAACGAAATTGAGCCACAACACAACGAAATAAAGCCACAACACAACGGAATAAAGCCACAACACAACGAAATTGAGCCACAACAAAACGAAATAAAGCCACAACACAACGAAATTGAGCCACAACACAACGAAATAAAGCCACAACACAACGAAATTGAGCCACAACAAAATGAAATAAAGCCACAACACAACGAAATTGAGCCACAACACAACGAAATAAAGCCACAACACAACGAAATAAAGCCACAACACAACGGAATAAAGCCACAACACAACGAAATTGAGCCACAACAAAACGAAATAAAGCCACAACACAACGAAATTGAGCCACAACACAACGAAATAAAGCCACAACACAACGAAATTGAGCCACAACAAAATGAAATAAAGCCACAACACAACGAAATTGAGCCACAACAAAACGAAATAAAGCCACAACACAACGAAATTGAGCCACAACACAACGAAATAAAGCCACAACACAACGAAATTGAGCCACAACACAAAGAAATAAAGCCACAACACAACGAAATTGAGCCACAACAAAATGAAATAAAGCCACAACACAACGAAATTGAGCCACAACAAAACGAAATAAAGCCACAACACAACGAAATTGAGCCACAACAAAACGAAATAAAGCCACAACACAACGAAATAAAGCCACAACAAAACGAAATAAAGCCACAACACAACGAAATCGAGCCACAACAAAACGAAATAAAGCCACAACACAACGAAATTGAGCCACAACACAACGAAATAAAGCCACAACATAACGAAATTGAGCCACAACAAAATGAAATAAAGCCACAACACAACGAAATTGAGCCACAACAAAACGAAATAAAGCCACAACACAACGAAATTGAGCCACAACAAAACGAAATAAAGCCACAACACAACGAAATTGAGCCACAACAAAATGAAATAAAGCCACAACACAACGAAATAAAGCCACAACACAACGAAATCGAGCCACAACAAAACGAAATTGAGCCACAACAAAACGAAATAAAGCCACAACACAACAAAATAAAGCCACAACACAACGAAATTGAGCCACAACAAAACGAAATAAAGCCACAACACAACGAAATAAAGCCACAACACAACGAAATAAAGCCACAACACAAAGAAATTGAACCAAAACAAAACGAAATAAAGCCACAACACAACGAAATTGAGCCACAACAAAACGAAATAAAGCCACAACACAATGAAATGAAGCCACAACACAACGAAATTGAGCCATAACAAAACGAAATAAAGCCACAACACAACGAAATAAAGCCACAACACAACAAAATCGAGCCACAACACAATGGAAATGCTCCCGAGGGGGCTCTCAGAGCTTGGTATTGTTAGTATTCCTTGCCAAGGTTTTATAGAGTCGGCAGTGATATGAATAACATGATTCGTTTCAACAGTATATAACCACTGTATATCGACATGAAATATTAATTCAAAATCACTTGAGTGCACAATAGCTTCATATTTATACCTGTGAATGATTTGACGCGCTACCACGGCGAATGATGAAGGGAACGTCTGGCAATAATTTGTATTAATTAAAATTACTTTTAACATTTAAAAACAGACATGTTCAAATTCCAAAGCTTGTCAGTCTTACCAACAGGAACTAACAAGCTTTGGAATTTGAACATGTCTGTTTTTAAATGTTAAACGAAGTCATTGTAATGAATACAAATTATACATTTTAACCGCTTGGTGGAATTGTCAGAGGTTCCCTTCATCCATGGTAGCGCGTCACAGGTATAAATATGAAGCTATTGTGCACTCAAGTGATTTTGAATTAATATTTCATGTTGATATACAATGTTTACATACTTAAAACTAATCATGGTGTTGGTATCTTTGTAAGACTGTCAACTTTATAGAACATTGGCAAGGAGTACTAATATTAACGAGCTCTGAGAGCCCCCTAGTGGTTGTGAGCATTTCCGTTGTGTTTTGGCTTTATTTCGTTGTGTTGTGGCTTGTTTCCGTTGTGTTGTGGCTCGATTTCGTTGTGTTGTGAACTACTGGGCCACCGTATTTGGCTGCATCCAAAAACTTAAAAATGCTGCCTTCGGAGGGCATATTCCAAGGTAGGAAGTCATCAAAGCACATCCGAATCCAAAGTTAGCTTCACTTCCTGTCTCCTAAAATACCTTCATCTGATTGATTTTTGACAGCAACATAGATGTTTCCTTTGCTGCCTTTGATATCCCACAATCCTGTGCTTTCCATTCTGTGACAGTTGAGATAAAAAATAAATAAGGCTTCTGAAGTTACATTATGTGTGTAATGTACATTTTTGACCATTGTTTTCCACGTTTGATGTTATTTCCAGCGAGAAATTACTATTGTAGTACTTAAATATTCACTGAATCACCAAAGTTTGCGCTATTTTGCTGTAGATCATTAAACCGTTACGCTGCCTCAGAAGTCTGAGGTGCCGTTGTGTGCAAACCCTGCCAGCAAAGTCATTGCTGGACATGCCTACATCGTATCGCCAATGGATACTGTCGCTCATATCGCCGGAAATCGACAGCTCTCTATTGAAATGAATGGGATCGTGTTGCTGGTAGTGTGAACGCAGCATAATGACCATTAAAATACACAGCAATTTTTTAATTGATAATTTTAGGTATTGAACGAATCATATTTATAATTAACATTTCTCTCGCTTTGTCTGCACTATTGGATTTTTTACTAAGCTCTTCATAGGGTATTATGGGATTGCCTTCTCTGTGAAGGATGCATGAGATGCTGCTTTAGAATTTTGTCAGAATAAGAAAGCAGCATAATAATTTTCTTTAAATGCTAAATGGTCACCCGTGTGTGTATTTTGTTGAGAGGAACATGCCGTGGGTTGATGTTTTTTAGGAATGTAGTCATGGCTGCAGATGATCCTTAATGAGACTAAACATGTAGGTTTTTTTGTAAAGAAACAGGAAATTCAGCCTTCACATTGGGTTGACAAACCCTGTTTATCTCAATGAATGTCAACAGCCATTTGTTGTGACCCGGCAAACCATCAGCGCTCTGATCCTAAACATCTGCTTTAGGGATTTTCATTGGCATTAGCCCCTTGATGGAATTAGAGTAACATGATATCAGATCACCAGAATACACACCCAAACAAGATGACTTTATAATCCCTGATGGTGTTTCTCCATACAATGAGGTTAAAGGGATAGTTTACCCTGTCATCTTTTACTCACCCTCAAGTTGTTCCAAACCTCTTTCTTCTGTTGAACATAAACCCTAACCCTAATGTGGGTAACCAAACAGTTGATGGGCCCCATTGATTTCCATAGTATGGAAAAAATACCATGCAAGTCTATGGTGCTCATCAGCTGTTTGGTTACCAATATTCTTTAAAATATATTTGTTTGTGTTCAGCACAAGAAAGAAAGTCATACATGTTTGGAAGGACATAAGGATCAGTAAATGATGGCAGAATTTAAGATATATCTATACATTTGTGCTCCAAAACAGAAATGAGCCCCTCAGGGCTGTCAGTGGTTTGTGTTTTCATTGGCAGTTTGTATTCACTAACACTGAGATTCTCCACTGTAGTCCCACGAGCCTCTTCTCACTCTAGCTGATGCGCTGCTTTCCTGTCGTCTCTGGTTGAAAATGATGATCTACACTCCCGCTGGCGTCGTCTCTGCTTCAAAAACCGAATTACATAATTGGGTCTTTCATCACTGGTGAACAAGAGGGGAGGCCATTGCCCACCCCTTATATCAGAGTTAATTCACAACCAGCTTGATCCTAAAGACATGTTAAGAATAACAATACAAGATCTTTTACTAATATGTTGCAACTTCTGAGAAATGACAAATTAAGAGCTACAACATGAAACGTGTTTCGCAGCCCATTTTACTTTGATTATCTGACATATTTCCAAGTGCAACGAGATTTTCAATGAGAAAAACTGTCAGATGGGACTCATTAGTATTTGTTTGGGATTCTGTACTCTACTGTTCAAAGGTTTGGGGTCAGTATACTCACCAAGGCTGCATTTTATTTGATTAAAAGGGGGGTTTTCTGTCAATCTCATGTTAATCTTGAGTACCTATAGAGTAGTAGTGCATCCTTCATATCTCCAAAAAGTCTTTAGTTTTATCATATTTATAAAAGATACATACACTGTACCGAGTATTTCCGAAAACAGCCAAGCCGCTTGGAGGCGTGCCGTGTGAGCGGAGCTAAAGAGTGATGAGCACACGCAGCTTTTGCGTAGCTATCAATGGTCAGCTAAACAAATATATTTAAACACACAATACACCGTCAAATTATCCCTGGATAACTTTTGAATCACTATAATGAATATAGCGTATAGTGAATGTGAATAATTAAATTATGAATTCACTACGTTCGTGTTGTTTACATGCATTTAGGTGCCTATAGCAGTTTTACTCACCACCTGCGGTTCCGACTCATGACCGGGATCATTACCGCTGTGACCGCTCCATCTTTCAGTATCAAATGATCTGTAAATCCAGCGTCAAACTGGGCCTTGTTTATGAAACCATAAGCGGCGATCCGGAGGGCTCGAGCAGCCACAGAAAAACACGAGATATTCTCCATTCATTTTAACCAATAGAAAGGTGATTGCAACTATCAGTTTCTGTGGTTATTTTAATAACAAATATCGAGAAGGCATCAATGTGTGAGCACAAAACTCTCAGCTACATTTAAAGGGTTAGTTCACCCAAAATGAAAATTCTGTCATTTATTACTCACCCTCATGTCGTTCCACACCTGTAAGACCATTGTTAATCTTTGGAATGCAAATTAAGATATTTTTGTTGAAATCCGATGGCTCAGTGAGGCCTGCATAGCCAGCAATGACATTTCCTCTCTCAAGATCCATTAATGTACTAAAAACATATTTAAATCAGTTCATGTGAGTACAGTGGCTCAATATTAATATTATAAAGTGATGAGAATATCACAAAATAACGACTTATATAGTGATGGCGGGGTTTAAAACACTGCTTCAGGAAGCATCGGAGCATAATGAATCAGCATGTCGAATCAGCAGTTAGGAGCGCCAAAGTCACGTGATTTCAGCAGTTTGGCGTTTTGACACGCAATCCGAATCATGATTCGACACACTGATTAATTTATGCTCCGAAGCTTCCTGAAGCAGTGTTTTGAATTCGGCCATCAATAAATAAGTCATTATTTTGTTTTTTTGCCGCACCAAAAATATTATCGTCGCTTTATAATATTAATATTGAGCCACTGTACTCACATGAACTAATTTAAATATGTTTTTAGTACATTAATGGATCTTGAGAGAGGAAATGTCATTGCTCCATATGCAGGCCTCACGGAGCCATCGGATTTCAACAAAAATATCTTAATTTGTGTTCCGAAGATTAACGAAGGTCTTACGGGTGTGAAACGGCATGAGGGTGAGTAATAAATTACATTATTTTTATTTTTGGGTGAACTAACCCTTTAACGCTGGGTTCTTTGAGAAGCAAGTTTATCTTTCCCTCATGACCAAAAACACACTTCTTTTGTGACATTGTTGATTTTGTGAAGTTTTGTGACCTGTGATGGGCATGCTCTTGCTCTCTCGCTCTGGTTGACGTGCGTACGCCATAGACTGTAAAAAAATATGGACGTAGCGTCCGTGACGTCACCCATAGAGTTCTGAACAGCAGTTTTGAAGCGAAAATGAGGCCGCGGCCATCTTAGCTGCGCGTCACCGCACGTCACTCCCGGATAACTGAAAATGGGCAAAGAGGCAGGGAGGTGGTTTGAGCTGATGTGATTGGTTGCTGAAACCACGCCCGCCTAGCTCGATGTGACCACGTTAGCAAGCAAAGGAGCTATCTATCTAGATACTATCTAAATTATTAATAAAGATAAGTTTTAACATCAGAAAGTTCTAAAGGTTTACTGTCAATCTACGGTGTTTTTTTAAGATATAGATCCTCCAACACCAGTAATTTGTGTTGGGTGTGCAAATAACAACATGGAACATCAAATGGGACTTCATACCTTTATAATAGAGATCGCGAGATGAATCCAATCTGTGGCACTTGGGTAAAATATAAATTTCACATTTCTTCTGAATGATCTGCTCTGTGTCATCGTTCTTCAAGAAAGGATGGAATCTGAGCAGCGATCGTATCTAACAAACAAATGAGCCTGTGTCCAAAGTATATTTTTTTCAAAATAGTGCAGCAGTTTTAGTTATAATATCCAAGCAGTGCTGTCAGAGTTGTATATCCTCCTGGTTTTGTCATTGTAGTAACGTTAAATCTCGCAATCAAAACTTTCAGCCAATGTCACGATCCAACAACATGTGTTCTGTGTCTCTTCCGCATGCATGCACATCTACGACACACATCTCGAATATTATGCAGCAAGCCATATTTTATAATTGTATAAAATAATCGAGAAAAAAAGCACAAAAACGGCTGAGATGCCAAATTCAGCTGCAGCTGAGGTAACATGACGCCTCACAGACAGCAGCGCACTCTACCTGTCACTCAAGTGACCACGCCCTTAATTATGCAGAACTTTTAAGGCTTAATATAATTTAAACGGATAAGTTATAAAAAAATTCACCCCCCTCAGAGTTGTCATGAAGGGCAAAAATAGCAGTATAGAACAAAAACCACAATTTGTACCAACTTGTAAACATGTTTTTTTCTGCTATAAACTTGGCCAATTTAACATGGGACTCTATGAGATTCTGCTCTCTTTTGGAGCCTGTCCCTAGCGGCCAGTCGATGAATCGCAGTTTAAGTTACTTCCGTATTGGCTTCACGAGAGAAAGGGGGAGGTTACCGCTTGGCGTACGCGCGCTCTTCCAGGATAAGTGTCCGTACAAGGAATTCCGACCTATATGATGTCACACAGGCACATACTTGAAAAAAGACAATTTATGAGGATTTGGAAGAGTATTTTTGGCACAGAAATACTCTGTCATAAGTCCAACTCATGTTTTGAAACTTTGGTCATGTTTAGCATGTGAATCCAACTCTTTAACAGTGTAAATAAGTCAGAATACATGAAATAGCATTATACCCCCGTTTAAAAATGCAGTCAAATTGTGAAATTGTATTATGAATTTAAATAATCTAGTTCTATTTGATTATATTTTAAAATGTAATTTTCTCCTGTGATGTCAAAGCTGAATTCTCAGCATCATTACTCTAGTCTGCAGTGTCACATGAATATATGAGTTTCCATAATATATAAAGTGTGCCATCTCTCTTGATTCATAGCAGATCTAGAGTAAATCAAATTTTTATTACATTTAAGAAGGGCACTGTGTGTTTTACTCCATTTTTGATCTACTGCAGTACTAAATCATGTCTAAATGGCCTATAATCTCATATAGTTATTAGGGCAGTGTATCAGAGAGTAGATATGACAGCTCTGGGCTAGGCTTTGGTTCACAGAGCTTTTAGGCCCTGTTCTTTAGCGCTGACATATGTTCCTGTACGAGTCTAATTAAAATGCAAGTGTTCCACCAAGAGAAGGACTGTTGTTCCCAGCAGAGACATCTCACACATGCTGCCACTATTGCTATCCTGTCTGCAGACCTGAATAGAGATAAGATGTATTTGGGAACTGTGGGGGAGACGGTTACCATGGCACTGTTCTGCAACGCAGTCTGTGTGCTCTGCCTGCGTAGGACTAGTTACACAGGTTGTTTACAGGTTTAATGGTTTGACATTGAATGTCACCGAGAGCTTTTAAAGGTGCCATAGAACGTCTTTTTAAAAGATGTAATATAAGTCTAAGGTGTCCCCTGAATTTGTCTGTGACGTTTCAGCTCAAAATACCCCGTAGATTTTTTTTTATTCATTTTTTTTAACCGCCTATTTTGGGGCATCATTAAATATGCGCCAATTTAGGCTGCTGCCCCTTTAATTGCTCGTGCTCCCCGCCCCCGGAGCTCGCGCTTGCCTTAAACAGCATAAACAAAGTTCACACAGCTAACATAACCCTCAAAATGGATCTTTACAAGGTGTTCATCATGCAGCATGTCTAATCGCGCAAGTATGGTATTTATTTGGATGTTTACATTTGATTCTGAATGAGTTTGAGGCTGTGCTCTGTTGGAGAGATTTATAAAGAATGAATTTGTGTTTATGAATTATACAGACTGCAAGTGTTTAAAAAATGAAAATAACGACAGTCTTGTCTCCGTGAATACAGTAAGAAACGATGGTAACTTTAACCACATTTAACAGTACATTAGCAACATGCTAACGAAACATTTAGAAAGACAATTTACAAATATCACTAAAAATATCATGATATCATGGATCATGTCAGTTATTATTGCTCCATCTTCCAATTTTTCGCTATTGTCCTTGCTTGCTTACCTAGTCTGATGATTCAGCTGTGCACAGATCCAGATGTTAATACTGGCTGCCCTTGTGTAATGCCTTGAACATGAGCTGGCATATGCAAATACTGGGGGCGTACATATTAATGATCCCAACTGTTACATAACATTCGGTGTTATGTTGAGATTCGCCTGTTCTTCTGAGGTCTTTTAAACAAATGAGATTTATATAAAAAGGAGGAAACAATGGAGTTTGAGACTCACTGTATGTCAATTCCATGTACTGAAGTCTTGTTATTTGCCAAGGTATTACCTGAATTTACCTTGCCTCTATGCCAAGGTAAATTCAATTTTTAATTCTAGGGCACCTTTAAAAGGGTTAGATTTGTATAAGGATCAGACTGAAATTTAAAGTCTTATTTTCAATTATTACTCTCAAATCTCTTTGAAGGTGCTATGCCAGAATAGCAGAGCGAATTACAACTTAAATATTAGTTTGATTCTCACTTAAAGCTATTGTATGGTTTCAGACAAATCGAAATGCAGCATGTAAGTTGTGTTGACTGTGTAGTGGTCTTTTTTTCTTTTTTCTTTCTTTGTTTTGTAACCACATTTGCAGTGTACTTTCATTGTGTGGAAGCTTCATTGTATGTAATGTTTGTGTTCCACTAAATTATAAATGAAGGTGAGTACATGACAGTGTTATTTTAGTATTATTTATGCTATTATAGTTATTATTAATATTCTGAATTAGGTTTTATTTATTTATTTTATTTTATTTTGTAGTTACATTTTTAGCAATTTTGTTATGTGCCTTTGTCATTATATTATTGTTTTTTTCTATTAGGTTTAATTTATTTTTAATTCAATTTTAGAGCAGTTTTAGTTTCAGGTTTGGAACAACATGAGGGAGAGTAAATGAAGACAGAATTTTCTTTTTTAGGTGAGCTATCCGTTTAAACTTTTATGCAGATCCTCCATCGAAATCGACTCTCTATCAACTCTCAGTTAATGATTATATTAATGTATACTTATGTATATAGCTTACTATATAGTGCATAAATTTAACATAATTTCTTTCACTTGATAAACTGTTAATTAATTAAAAGTAATAATAGTAATAATATTGAATGAATAATTGAACATCATCACATTGCTCTTTTTTTATAACTGAAATATTTGGACATTTAACACTTAATTTTAACACGTAATTATATTAAAGATTATTGTGAATACATGTAGGGTAAGTGCAAATGCATAATGTCTAAACTAAGCTATCAGGCTAAATTGGTATCTCTATGCTATGCTTGTACATATAAGCTAACTAAAACAGATATTATTGGTCATTAAAAGGCATATGTGTCTGACTGCTTACGCTCCCTCACAGTGAAACATCCAATTAGCAGCTCCCTCTAGAACCGCAGATGTCATCACTAGCACTGCTCTTCTTCTACAGTAAATTTTCATTTCATTGAAGGGGTAGGATTATGGTGATTTTTAGGGTTAGAGTAGGTTTTTAGCTGTAATTACCATAGGTCTGTGATCGTATTTGATCCGCTACTATTCAGGAAATGTAAAAAAATATATGTGTCATTATATGAACATTTTAACAAAATCAAGCTCAAATGGAGTTGCAATGTTTTTTTCACCAGCGAATGAAATTTGTGTTTATCAGTCAGAATGGCCGTGTCTGAGGCAGTAAATGCATTACATTGCATTTTCATCAGCTTACAGATTACAAAGTGTTAAAGGCACAATATGTAAGATATTTGGATTAAAATATCAAAAACCACTAGAACAATGTTATATATTTTGTCGACTTGTGTACTTACAATATCCCAAATGTTTCCAAGAGTGTTTAAATCCAGAGAAATAAGCAATTTTAACCAGGACACGGACCTTGTCCGTACGTCGCCTATCAATGACATCACACCTGCGTTACCATCAGTTTCCAGTTTTATTTTGTAGAAACCATGGAAACACCAAAGACACTTTAATATATCATGTGTTTTATTAGACAGGAGAGCAACAGAAAACGAATCATGCTATATCGCTGCAAGGTTATTTAATCTTACATTTATTGTCCCGATTCGTGCCTCATTCTCAGTTAGTCTTTTTCACTCATTGAATGCATAGGCCTATGGGAAAGAGTCAGGAACTTGAAGCCAATCCGTTCACAAAATCTCCTCCCAGACTTACTTCAGTACAGGGCTTTAAACATGAGTGTCGCATTCGTCTCCAGCGGCCTCGTTTCTCCTCGCACAGCACTCGGCCCTGCTTTACTTCATACTACAGTAATGTTAATAATCACATACATCAGGGATGGACAACTCCGGTCCTGGAGGGCCAGTGTCCTGCAGTTTATCTCCATCCCTGATAAAAACTCACTTGCCTATAACTTTCTACTAATCCTAAAGACCTTAATTAGCTGGTTCAGGTGTGTTTGATTAGGGTTGGAGCTAAACTCTGCTGGACACTGGCCCTCCAGGACCGGAGTTGTCCATCCCTGACATACATGAACATGATTTCTGCCCAAGTCCCGTCCCGATTCTTTTCCGCCAGCTGTAGACATGAAGACAACACCTCCCATGATTCCTCAAAATCAAGGCGTCATCAAGCTATGCCTTTGTTTTGAATAAGCGGTGAAAAATTACATATTGTCCTTATACAATATTGCTTTTGCTCAGAGTGAATCGATTGATTTTTTCCTTTTTATAAGCCTTGGTTCAGTGAAAGCAACTTTGTTATTTGTGTTGTTTTGAATGAAATCTCACTTCCTTGAGCTTAGCCACAATGTTGGTGATGCATTTTCATTGAGTCTCAGCACTTTATCGATTAAATACTTGTCAGAACCCACTTATGCATAGCTTTTTCTATATCAAACACTATCTAACCAGCCCTGAAAGCAATCACTATTAGAAATGATTTCCCCAATGGCAGTGTGGGCCACTGTATATTGGCAGACATCCAGAGAACATGCTAGGATTGTATGAGTGAGAGTGAAACGACTACAGAGGACAGCATATTGCGGATCCCTGCCTGTTGCCGCCAACTGGGCCATTTCTCCCTTGGACCAATTGCAAGTGCTGATGAGCTCATAGCGCCCCAGATTCACCTTTACAGACATTTATAGTTTTACAACCGTCTCCTCTATTGCCCAGTGTTTACTTTGAGTAACAAGGGAAGCACGTCAATTTGTTTTATTGGCATTTATGGCTCTACAATCCACATGGCTGTTCTGTGTCTGTGTATTCACTTATCTGTGCCGCGATAACGTAATAGGACTTGTGCCGAGGTGTTTAGAGCAGCTGCTGACAGATATCCAAGATTGCCCTTTTTTTGTCTGTCACTCAGAAGGCCGAATGTCTGACCGGCTCATTATCTTCACAGACACAGGGTGATGTGGATGCTGAAAGATGGCCGCCTGGCTGATGAGTTCTATTCAGAGAGGAAAACACAGTAAGAGGGAGAGAAAAGAACAGGCAAATTAGATGAGAATGCTAAAGATGGAAAATGGATTATGGAAATGGATTAATAAACATAGGCCTATGTGTGTGTGCGCGTGAAATTTTATATTATTATTTAATAAAATAATAATAGTGTTATTTCAGTAAAATGGAATGATCAGAATGGTTATTTTATTTTATATGGACATGAACATGACAGATTTTATCCTATTTACCTATTTTAAATATATGTACAGGATAGTATTGTCAAATCGATTAATCGGATGTGATTAATGGCGATTAATCACTTTGACAGTGCATGTATATATATCTGAGTTGTACATGATAAAAGTAATAACTTATGGTTTAGTGAGTGAGTTAAGATCCACTCTGAATGATTCAGTGAGTCAAAAAACTCACTGAATCATTCAGAATTCTCAAAAATTCTTATTGACTCACTCATTTTGATTAGTTAAAAAGAACCAACTCATAATATTTATTAGTTCCAAAAATCATTCAGAAATCATACTACACTAGTCATGCTGTAGTGAGGACAACTTGAGATGAAAGAGGTGTTGTTATCGTCAGTTCCAGTTCTTGATTCGAGACCTTAAATATGATTCTTTTCAGGTTTGCGCAGTGAAATATTTCTGTACAGATCAGTGGTGTAGAGCTCATAAGTACCCTCTGAGATTATTAATGTGGCTCAATTACGTATATTAGATTATTAATGCAATAACTGGATCCAGACCAATTTCAACAGATTGTACGAAGCAACACAGACTGATGGTTTCATGAATTTCCCTCGGGAACATTTTAATCAGCCTTTTTTCAGGGAGGCTCAATTGGTTTCTTAAAGTGTTTTCCCCTAGAATGTAAACTGGAGGAAACAAGGTCACTGTGAGAGTTGTTGCACCTATTTACATGCTGTCAGTGTTATTCATGTAGTCATTTGTAAGCTTACTTACTAATATTTGAATTATATTTATAATGCCGTATAATATAATGTGTAATACAAAAGTGATTAATGATAATCAAGATTATACAGGTAATGTTGCTGAAAAATCCTGCTGAAGCCAACTGGTTTTACATGATCTCTAGTTGGTCCAAGCAGGTCATTAGCTGATCCAAGCTGGTTTAGATGGTTGATTAGCTAGAGTAGCAGCAGTCTGACCTGTTTTTTTACCTGGGTTAAGCTGGTATGACCGGTTGCATAAACTGCTTAGACTATTCTTAAAAGTTAGACATCTATTTTTTTTCTTCAAGATATGACCTAACTTTTTAAAGTCAGTTATATAAAAAGGTAGATTGGTTTTATTTGAATTGGAAAAGTAAGATTACATCTTGTCTAACTGCTAGCTGTTTAAACACAGTCTTAACATAGAGGTTAGGTTTATGCAACTGGCAGCTGTGTTTCTTCTAGCAGGTATATTATTTATTTGACATTATATATGCATTGTTTTAAGCAGATAATCCATATAGTTCAAGAGTACAAATAATGTCTTTTGCAAGTCAATATGAGAAAATAAGTCAGACAATATTGGTATATTTTTTGCTTTCTTTTTATATCATCAAAATATACAGACTACCTGTAAGATTCAGCAAAACGTCATTTTTAAAAGAGCAAATCTCATGAAAACATGTAACAATCATGTAACGAATAACACAAAATTTTATTTACAGAAATTACATTTAGCAAGACAATAAAGCCTTTTTTGGAGTTTTTATTAAGTTTTGTAATATTTTTCATAATAATAATAATAGCTGTAATACAATTGATGACAATGATAATGATTTATTTTTATTTAAGTGAGCATAAATGTAGCACAATGAAACCACTACAACCATTATGTAAAAATACTTTTAAATATTTAATACATTTTATAAATTTATTTTTATAATTTTATGAATGAATTTGAAATAAAAAAAAATTATTTTATTTTATTTTATTTATTTTATTTTATTTATTTTATTTTATTTTATTTTATTATTTTATTTTATTTTATTTTATTTTATTTTATTTTATTTTATTTTATTTATTTTATTTTATTTTATTTTTTTATTTTATTTTATTTTATTTTATTTTATTTTATTTATTTTATTTTATTTTATTTTTTATTTTTTATTTTATTTTATTTTATTTTATTTTATTTTATTTTATTTTATTTTATTTTATTTTATTTTATTTTATTTTATTTTATTTTATTTTATTTTATTTTATTTATTTTATTTTATTTTATTTTATTTTATTTTATTTTATTTTATTATTTTATTTTATTTTATTTTATTTTATTTTATTTTATTTTGAACTGGACATAATCATGATGATTTGCCAAAAAATGCTTGGTTAAAAACAACCCAAGATGGGTTGGAAATGGACAAAACTCACCGATTGGGTTGTTTTAACCCAGCGGTTGGGTTAAATGTTTGCCCACTGTGCTGAGCCATTTTATTTAACCCAACTATTTATTTAAAATTACTCAAAATAGTTTGGAAATTAAAAATCAGACATTTTAATTACTAAATAATTTAATTATTATTCATTAAACTTATTAATACATTTTATATAAATGTTTTCATTTTAAGCAAGCAATAGAGTAATTTTAATCAATAGTTGAGTTAAATAAAACTACCTGGCAGGTTGGGCAAACATTTCACCCAACCACTGGGTTAAAACAACCCAATAGCTGAGTTTGTCTATTTTCAACCCAACTTGGGTTGTTTTAAACCCAGCATTTTTTTAGAGTGTTGACTATATAAATGATAACAATGCACCTTGTGTTACATATAATGCATATATTTGTAAATTCCAGTATTGCTGGAATCCGTTAGTGTGTCGTCTTGAATAACAGCTTGTGTTCTTCTATATTTTCAGGCTGTCGTTTAGAGCTCTGTGCTCCAGTAGGTGCTGTCCAAGGTCCTGAACTTCTCTAGCCCAGCTTCACTCTACTACATGCTAACAGGCAGCTCCTGACACCCGGTTCCAACAGTCTTTACATCAACGCACAACTTTCAACCATGGATGAGGGTTACAGAGACCGTTCAGCCTTCATTAAAGGCGCTAAGGACATTGCCAAAGAAGTCAAAAGGCATGCAGGTAAAAAGGTGGGCCGCCATGTGGACAAGGTGGCTGATGAGTACACCAAACGCTCTTATACTCGCTTCGAAGAGGAAGACGATGACGACGACTACCCCGTACAGGCCCAGGACGGCAGTTACTACCGCAGCAATAGCAGGGCCAATGATGACGAAGGGGCTCACAGCGACTCTACAGAAGGCCACGATGAGGATGATGAGATCTATGAGGGCGAGTACCAGGGCATCCCCAGAAACGACTCCGTGGAAAAGGCTGACAGACAGGTGGGCGGAGTGGGACAATCTCAGTTCCAGGACAAGGCACAGTTAGAGGGCGAGAGGAGGAAGGACCAGGAGGAGCTGGCGCAGCAGTATGAGACCATCCTTCAGGAGTGTGGCCACGGCCGCTTCCAGTGGACCCTCTACTTTGTGCTGGGTCTGGCTCTCATGGCTGACGGAGTGGAGATCTTCGTGGTGGGTTTCGTCCTGCCCAGTGCTGAGAAGGACATGTGTTTGTCTGAGCCCAACAAAGGGATGCTGGGTAAGTCAAGAACAGCTTATTAGCTTTTATCAGTGGTTTCTGCTATGGAGCGCAGCAGTACCCATCCACTTTTTCAGTGATCTTGGTTCTGGAAGTATTGTTCTCATTCATTTTTTCCAGTAGAGATTTTAGAAAGTCTTGCTTAAAGAGTTGAACCAAACCAAACAGTTACGATGTAAATTAAAATACTACAAACTTAAAGGGATAGTTCACCCAAAAATGCAAAATTATCCCATGATTTACTCACCCTCAAGCCATCGTAGGTGTATATGACTATCTTCTTTCAGGCAAACACAATCGGAGATATGTTTAAAAACATCCTGGCTCTTCCAGGCTTTATAATGGTAGTGAACGGGGGGTGTGTTTTGAAGCCCAAAAAATGCATTCATCCATCATAAATCTAATCCTTCCGGCACCAGAGGGCTTAATAAAGGCCTTCTGAAGTGAAGCGATGGGTTTTTTTAAGAAAAATATACATATTTAAAACTTTATAAAGTAAAATAACTAGCTTCCGGCAGATGATCGTACACATACTCCGCAAGTTGTCTTGCACCAAAAGATGTAGGATGTAGGAGTAGCATAGATGACTTTCGTGGTTTAAACAAATAGAGCTGTGCAACAAACTCAAGCTCTTCTCTTCCAACATTTCTCTTTATAATTTCTCATTTTAGACTTATAATTCATGACCGGTGTTTTGTTTTGCTCTATCCTCTGTGCTTCCGTGTTCGTCATTATGTCATGCATCGGGTCAGTGGTCACTCTTCCACTGCAAATCGATGCATACGGCTGTCTGCTGGAAGCTTGTTATTTTACTTTATAAAGTTTTAAATATGGATATTTCTCTTACAAAAACCTATCGCTTCGCTTCAGAAGGCATTCATTAACCCCTGGAGCCGTATGGATTATATTTATGATGGATCGATGCATTTATTTTGTGCTTCAAAACACCCCCACCACTCCCCATTCACTACCATTATAAAGCTTGGAAGAGCCATATTTCCGATTGTGTTTGTCTGTTTTTGTCATAAACACCAGGCTGGGAGACAAACTAAGACCAGCAAAGATAAGATGGAAGATGTTTTTCAGTAGGGATGTATAAGACCATGTCCAATGGTCACTTTTTCTTACAGAAAATGGCTTTCTGTGACATATAAATAATATTTATCTTAAGGCTAGTTTCCACTGTCATCTTGTGCAAAATTCACCATCTGTCAGTCCATCCAGCAAGGACACTCGACCATCCTGGTCGAACCCAAAGCAGCAATGACGCAGTTTGAGCTATAATTAACTGACAATAGACTGCTGAACAGCACAGTGTGCTTTCATTCCTGTGGTGTATGACATTCATTTTCTAGTAGTCCATTTGCATGGATAGAGTCCTTGAATACCATGTTACATCTCTCCCCCCCCAAAAAAAAAACAAAAAAAACCCAGGTATTATCATTAGATCACGTCCACAGACACTTTTTGGTAGATTTAACTGCTGCACTCATCAATGTACACAAGTGTTGCTGCTGTTAGACCATATTCATTATGTTTCTTTATGTTGTCTCTTTGTTAAATGATCTTTTATATGATTATTGTGTCATCATTATTTATGTTAAAGTTCACGGCATCATGCTATTGGGTTACAATGTGAGCTAGTATGGTCATATCACTCAGTGCTTGTTCATTGATATATTCTGCCTGGGTCCCAGCTTGAGTGTGTGTATGTGCGGAGCGCCATTGGGGAGCAGGGCCCTTGGTCTCTCCCCTGTTACAAAACAGCCCTGACTCACGCAGGAGTGCCGTCTGCATCTCTGCTGGGTCCTAGTGCCGAAAGTTTCCATGCACGCGCAGCTTCAGCTCTGCAGCAAAAATGCTTCAGTCTCTGTCACATGACATGCTCCAATCAAATCCAACAGCGTGGATGTGTGGGATGAAATGGCCCGCGGAGGGTTTTTTCTGCTCACTGCACCCAGCAGTCAACCTGCATGTTTCTCTACTGATGGCTTTAAATGCAATGAATGAGACCTTCTAGAGAAGAGACAGTGTAATTTATTTGTGTGATATGAAAATAAGATGAATAAAACACTATTGTTATTTATAATGGCGCTGAAAGTAAATCGCCTCATTAAATGTTAATGCAAATCAGCTGTCAGGGAGATTTTATGGTTTGATGGATTTGTGTTCATCATTTGGATGGATGGATGGATGGATGGACAGAAAGACATAGATAGATAGATAGATAGATAGATAGATAGATAGATAGATAGATAGATAGATAGATAGATAGATAGATAGATAGATAGATAGATAGATAGATAGATAGATAGATAGATAGATAGATAGATAGAAAAATAGATGGATGGATGAAAAGATATGGATGGATGGATGGATGGATGGATGGATGGATGGATAGATAGATTGACATAGATAGATAGATAGACAGATGGATGAAAGACAGACAGATAGATGGATGGATGGATGGATGGATAGATAGAGAGAGAGAGGGAGAGCTCTAGATGAGCTCTAGCTTTCTCTTTTGCATTGTCTTTTGTGTGTTTCTGTGAGAACGGTGAGGGTGAAAGGTGACGCCGCTTTACCGTTGACAGAGAGCGTTTAGTCTGCCTCTCACCAGAACACCGGGTGCCAAACGGCACATTAGTCCGGGTGAAACTGAAGAACAGAATACACAAACCTGCCACAGTCCATTGCGCTCCCCTCATCTGTGACGCAGAGAGACACTCGCAGAAAGAAAAAAATTGCACTAAAAATAGTGTCCCGGCCCCTCCCCCGCTTTCTGTCTCTCTTTTTTCCTCACTTCCTCAACCCCGGAGCTTGTGTGCTTTCCTGTCAGTGTGCGGAAGAATCACAGCCTCCTCTCTCGCCCTTCCCCCTCTGCTCTTTCTCTCTATCTCTCTCTCTGAGGAGGCGGAGGTCAGATGTCTCCAGGCATTTGCCCCGCCCCTTTCCTCTTCTGCATCTCTGAGACCCCTCTGACATAATGCAGTTGGCCCCACCCACTCAACCATCACCGAGCCCTAATTGGCTGGGTCGTACTTTCCTGTCCATCAATGCAGCATCAGTGCAGCAGCAGTAGCGTAAAACACACACCTTCCCTTTCAGATGCAAGGTATGGTTAACCGCAACAGCTGTGTTTATTAATGTCAGCTGATCAAGTTGTGTAAAATCACACAACACGTGTTCAGTGTTGTCATCTCCATTGTACAGGTCTCCCTAGCAAATGTGCTTTGCATCACTGGCTTTGAAGGTCATAAACAGGCCTGCGTAAGAGCAGAGTTCCACAGAAAGCAAACGCTCCACACATATACAGTACAAATGTTTGTTTATAGAATATTATTGAGAAAATTATCATGCTTTTATCTAGTCTGGAGATTTTAAACAATTAAAATAGTGTTTAACACAACAGAACTCTTTTGTGCACTGCAAAAAATAAGTTTTTGTCATGTTTTCCAGGAAAATATATATATTTCTATAGTGTATTTAAAAGTTTTAGATAGACAACAGACAGATAGATACAGTAGATAGATAGATAGATAGATAGATAGATAGATAGATAGATAGATAGATAGATAGATAGATAGATAGATAGATAGATAGATAGATAGATAGATAGATAGATAGATAGATAGATAGATAGATTTTAAATTATTTTAAATTTGAAAAATATACTTTATCATGTATTTCAATGCAATTCTACATGTATATTGGCCAGAAAGGCAATTTTTAACTACTTTTATCAATACTGAACTTTAATTTTATTAAATGAATTGAGTTTATAAACATTTCTCTTGCTTCGTTTCACCATCAGAACCAACAGCTATATTCTGGTGACCATCTGTGCTGCTGTCTTCTGCAGGATCTGCAGGTGTTTGAGATGGTGCTGCAAATGTTTGACTTTGTGTGGCGAGGCAGCTGTCAGCACTACTTTTCCCTCACCTTGGCCTCATAATAGGCTGCTATGGCGGACAGCCGTGATGATGGGCCTTGATAGGCATCACTGCAATGCAGCACAGGGGTCTGTTATCTCAACCCCTCCTTCTCCTGGGCCCATCGACTTACACTGCACAAACCAAGCTCAGGACCACAGCTCTCAACACCTTCTGACAGTGCCAATGGAGCGCTGTGTCCGCTGGGCAATGCAGTGGCACTCAGTAGTATGTTGTAAAATGGGACACTGGGATTTAAAAATGACAAGGCCATACTCTTACTAGCAGCTGAAAGTTGTGTATGCAGTCTGGATTGAATTTGAGGTCATAAAAGATACACAAAAACAGCTTAAACACCATAAAAACAAAATAAATTGATGAAATGTTTTTTCATATACTGTTTTGTATATATATATATATATATATTAGGGGTGTAATGTACACAAACATGATGGTTCGGTACGTATCTCGGTATTGAAGTGTCACGGTTTGGTACGGGTTCGGTAGTGAACTAACATGCTGTGGACACTAATTGACTTGCCTGAGGTAAATGTAATGCTCTATGAGATATTATTCTCAAGCTATTTTATTGATGTCTTTCCATGGTTGAAACACTGGTTGACAGATTACAAGTAAACATACACCAATCAGACATAACATTATGAGCACTGACAGGAGAAGTAAATAACACTGATTATCTCTTCATCACGGCACCTGTTAGTGGATGGGATATATTAGGCAGCAAGTGAACATTTTGTTCTCAAAGTTGATGTGTTAGAAGCAGAAATAATGGGCAAGTGTAAGGTTTTGAGCGAGTTTTTGACAAGGGCCAAATTGTGATGGCTAGACGACTGGGTCAGAGCATCTCCAAAACTGCAGCTCTTGTGGGGTGTTCCCGGTCTGCAGTGGTCAGTATCTATCAAAAGTGCTCCAAGGAAGGAACGGTGGTGAACCGGCGACAGGGTCATGGGTAGGCTCGGGTATCGTTTTAATTTTAGCAATTCCGATTCCGATTCTGCTTATCGAATCCGGTTCTTATTGATTCTCGATTCCAATATTTTTTTATGGAGAGAATGTTTTTACCTTTTATTCTTGCCACATTTAGGCTATAACTAGTAGGCTGTAACTGTTTTTGTACCTGAGTGTGAGACGCTGTTATTGCTGTATCGCGGCTGGGAGAGTTAGGGGCCTTCACATATTGCGTCTCTTGTACGCACAAGTTTGTTATTTCAAATGTTTCCAGGCGCACCTATGATTTTCAGAATGCCTCAAGCGCACCGTAGGTCATGTGACAAGAACCAACCGATCAGCAAGGTTTTATTTATCATCTCCATAAATATATGTAGTAGTAATGCTAATGCAAGGGCTAGAAATCAATTAATCCTTTGCTGATACTTCCTCGTCATTGTTCAGTTCATGGTTGCATAGCAACAACAGACGCCACGGGAACGAAAGCACTTTGGAAAGGAGGAGAAAGTGGCACGGCCGCACTTTCCACGCGTTTTTAGACGCGACATGTGAACGGCCCGGTGCATTCCTTCAGATTAATGCCGTGTTGAAGAAAAGTCAGGAATCGATAAACAGAATCGAAATGCGCACATCGTATCGAATCCCCGGTTCTTTAAAATTTGGAACCGGTTCTCGATACCCAACCCTAGTCAAGGGCGGCCAAGGCTCTTGATGCACGTGGGGGTTGAAGGCTGGCCCATGTGGTCCGATCCAACAGACGAGCTACTGTAGCTCAAACTGCTCAAGAAGTTAATGCTGGTTCTGATAGAAAGGTGTCAGAATACACAGTGCATCACAGTTTGTTGTGTATGGAGCTGCATAGCTGCAGACCAGTCAGGGTGCCCATGCTGACCCCTGTCCAACGCCGAAAGTGACAACAGTGGACACGTGAGCATCAGAACTGGACCACGGAGCAATGGACGAAGGTGGCCTGTTGAGATGAATCACGTTTTCTTTTTCATCATGTGGATGGCCGGGTGCGTGTGCGTCGAAGGCAAGGCAAGCCGGCGGAGGCAGTGTGATGCTTTGGGCAATGTTGTGCTGGGAAACCTTGGGTCCTGCCATCCATGTGGATGTTACTTTGACACATATCACCTACCTAAGCATTGTTGCAGACCATGTACACCCTTTCATGGAAACGGTATTCCCTGGTGGCATCGATCATCTGTGGGATGTGCTGAACAAACAAGTCCGATCCATGGAGGCTCCACCTCACAACTTACAGGACTTAAAGGATCTGCTGCTAACATCTTGGTGTCAGATACCACAGCACACCTTCAGGGGTCTAGTGGAGTCCATGCCTCGACGGGTGAGGGCTATTTTGGCCGTAAAAGGGGACCAACACAATATTAGGAAGGTGATCATAATGTTATGCCTGATTGGTGTATGTATGCATAGATTGTCTGTTCTTCTTCTGCACTTTTTTCCTTTTGGGGCAGTTAGCATACAGCATTGCATTACCGCGCACACCCCCTTCTGGATTGGAGTGTGTGACTGACTTTATTCGTTGTCTGACTACATGAACTGAACTGCAACGTCCGTACAGTGGGCCTTTACACCCCAAATATATATATATATATATATATATATATATATATAGAGAGAGAGAGAGAGAGAGAGACTTCTTTCAAAAACATTAAAAAATGTCAATTATTCCAAACTTTTGACTGGCTGTCTATATAGAGAGAGATATGAATAGTATAAACAGTAAGACAGCTCACTAGGTTTTGTAACAGAGCCATTGTGTTTTGGATGATGGTGTCCTGCTTAGCTTAGCCAACAAGACCCACGGTGTAAAAAATATGAATCTATAGTTAAATGTAGTGTGAAAAACATAACTGAAATCTCAATTATGTGTCCTCAGATGTGAAGGAGCATCATCTGAGGAATATCAATTTCCATGGGTCATTTATATTGTATCCATGGACGATTCATGCACTGCTTTATCATTGGTGTGGCAGGACATCGATGCCAGCGGCGCGAGCAGTCTGCCGTGGTGCTGCCGGGTGCCGCCTGTCTGCGTTCACACTCTCAGTCACATGACCAGCTGCTGGTGGAGCTGTGAAAGAGTCGTCATTCAGCAGTCTGTGTGAATTCTCTAAGAAAACCTCTGAAATGAACAAAAAGAACAAAATGAATTTGAGCTCTCAGACACAAAACAATGAAATCATTACATTGTACAAAAGAAGCAAAACTTTGACATTTTAATCGTATTTTAGCTCCTGTAGCTCTAGCAACAAGGGCCAGTTCCAGAAATGTAATTTTACATACTGCTCTATTGGTCACTTTGATTTACTGTCTGTATGGAGTATCACCCGAGTCATCTTGATCTGATGCGGTATGATTTGGACAGGATGCTGGTATGGTTATTGATCCCCCTGTCTCTCTCTCTCTCTCTCTCTCTCTGTCTTTCTCTCACAGGTCTAATTGTGTATCTGGGTATGATGGTGGGTGCCTTTGTGTGGGGCGGTCTGGCTGACAGAATCGGGCGCAGACAGACCCTTCTTATATCTCTCTCCATCAACAGTGTCTTTGCTTTCTTCTCCTCCTTTGTCCAAGGATACAGCTCTTTCCTGTTCTGTCGTCTGCTCTCCGGTGTGGGGTACATGCACATTTCCACTGTCTCTTTTATATTTATTATTGAAGTGAGTGTTACATATGAGGGTAGAACAAAATTCAATTTTGGGTCCCTTTTAGATAACTTTATAAAAATAGTTAGATAACATCAAAATAGTTTAAATAAATTAGCGCATTTCAAAATATCTGTTCTTCCATAAAATAAATAAAAGTTTATGTATTTTTATTTAGATTTATTTATATGTTTTATTTATATTTTTTAGTGTAAGTTTGAGTGATTTTATGTGCTTATGTGATTATATGTATATATATATATATATATATATATGAATATATATATATATATATATATATATATATACTTAAAGTTGTTTTTATTTGAGTTAATTCCAAGGTTCAATATTTTTCATTTTCATTATAGTTTACATATTTTGAAAAAATAAAAAGATTTTTAATAGTTTTTGTTACCAATAGCAACTATAACTATAACTAGCAACTTATGGACTTGAGAAAAAAAAAAAAAAAAAAATAAAAAAAAAAAAAAAAATATATATATAGGTGTCATTTTAAACAAATTATTTATAGAAATATCTTCTAATAATTCTGGAAATCCCCCATATACTGTGTGTATGAGTATGTTTATACTAACACTAGAAAAATATAATTTCATTTTAAGCCTACTGAACTTTTTACTAGGTCAATTCAAATTTAGAAATGTATTTGATGTTTGAGTTTTTGATGTTTAATATTAAATGAGATATTATAATTTTTGAAAAATGATGCACAATATCCTAATGTTTGAGTGCCTCTCTGTTTCATGCTGTAGGATCGGTGGCTCTATTCCCATTGTGTTCTCATATTACTCTGAGTTTCTGGCTCAAGAGAAGCGTGGTGAGCACTTGAGCTGGCTCTGCATGTTCTGGATGATTGGAGGCATCTACGCTGCTGCCATGGCCTGGGCCATCATTCCTCACTACGGTAACCATCACTCTTACATCGTTGGGGTGGTATACTGTAGCTTAATGGGTAATTGATCTCAGCTGGTAGCTGAAAGGTTGTAGATCCATTAACTGTGCCCTTGAGTAAGTCACTTAACCTCAGGTTACTCCAGAGATGACTGAACCGGTAACTTAAGATGGAGATGTCACAGAAAGTAAATCCACTAATTATCGTGTCGTGTGGTGATCAATAAAGATTGTAGGGACGTAAGAACAATCCAAAAAGAGGTTATAAATCTCATCAACTTCTCTTCACAAGTAGAATGGTTTTGAATGCTTAGTTGCCATGAATAGGTAGAGAATTGTCATGACAGAAGTTAATTCACTAATATGTGGCCTTTTCTTTAAACTAGGCTGGAGCTTCCAGATGGGATCAGCCTACCAGTTTCATAGCTGGCGAGTGTTTGTGCTGGTGTGTGCGTTTCCCTCCGTCGCTGCTATCGCAGCGCTGACCACCATGCCAGAGAGCCCACGCTTTTTCTTGGAGGTTAGTGACGTTCCACATCCCGGCTTTGACCAGTGTTTTTTAGTTAATTCTGTATGTAAAAAGTGCAGAATAAGCGACTAATCAAAGATGACATTAATGCAATGTGTGTGTTTTAACAGAACGGGAAACATGATGAAGCTTGGATGATTCTGAAGCAGGTCCATGACACCAACATGAGGGCTAAGGGCTACCCAGAGAGGGTTTTCTCTGTGAGTACACCCCTCATTCCTTCAGAAAGAACAATAACATTAGGACAGTGATTTATGGGGATTTTAATTTCGCAATATGAATTAGAAATGAAGTATGCAGTCACGATAATAGGTTTCCATTTACATGGCTTAACTGGGAGTCAAATTGGCTTTCATGCACATTTAATGAAGGTCAATAAAGTTATTATTTACATGTAAATTATGCAAACATGTTTCATTTAAATATTTTGGGATATTATATAACTATAATTAGCATTTTAAATTAGCAGTGTATTACTTAATTAGACCCTGCTCTTGGGGGAAAAAAATGGGACAAGCCAAAAATGGTAAAATATTTAGTGGTCTTTTAATGGTCTTAACCATTTTAATCACAAATCACTGGTCAGGAAATTAGCAAGAATTGCACAAATACTGTAGATAAAGTAACTTAGCACAAACCAAAAATTTGTGGTTAAGACAATTAAAAGCTTAGTGTTTAGACATTTTTTTTTGCCCAGGATTGTATATATATTGTGTATATATATATATATATATATATATATATATATATATATATATATATATATATATATATATATATATATATATATATATATATATATATATATATATACACAACCATTCAAAAGTTTGGGAGAAGTTTCATATGCTCACCTAGGCTGTATTTATTTAATTAAAAATACAGTAAAAACAGTAATATTGTGAAATATTATTACAATTTAAAATAACTGTTTTCTATTGGAATGTAATATAAAATGTAATTTATTCCTGTGTTGGAAAGGCTGAATTTTTAGCATCATTTCTCCAGTCTTCAGTGTCACATGATCCTTCAGAAATCATTCTAATATGCTGATTTGCTGCTCAAGAAATATTTGTTATTATTTTCAATGTTGAAAACAGTTGTGTACTTTTTTTTTCAGGATTCCTTGATGAATAGAAAGTTCAAAAGAACAGCATTTATCTGAAATACAAAGCTTTTGTAACATTTTACATTACCGTTCAAAAGTTTGGGGTCAGTAAGAATTTTTATTTTTATTTTTTTGAGAAGAATTTAAGGAAATTAATATTTTTTTTCAGCAAGGATGTATTAAATCAATCAAAAGTGACAGTAAAGAGTCAAGACATTTAAAATGTAACAAAAGATTACATTTCAAATAAACGCTGTTTTTTGGAACTTTCTATTCATCAAAGAATCCTGAAAAAAATATTGTACACAAATATTTTGTACAATTGTACACAATAAATGTTTCTTGAGCAGCAAATCATCATATTAGAATGATTTCTGAAGGATCATGTGACACTGAAGACTGGAGTAATGATGCTGAAAATTCAGCTTTGCCAACACAAGAATAAATTCCATTTTCAAATATTTTCAAATAGAAAACAGTTATTTTAACAATATTTTAACAATTTCACAATATTACTGTTTTTTACTGTATTTTTAATTAAATAAATGCAGCCTTGGTGAGCAGACGAAACTTATTTTAAAGACATTAAAAATCTTACCAATCCCAAACTTTTGAACGGTAGTGTATATATATATATATCCTAAATATAGACTCTTCATGAGTAGATTCCTATCAATTACCAAAACAAAACTGAGAATATCAGTAAAGTGTTAAGGCACTTTCTCAAGCATGCTGTGAAATCCCAAGGTCACCACCATAAAGACGGTGAAACAGATGGATGAGTTGGTTGACATGGGTGGAGAAGCCACAGCCTGGCACCAGCGCTGGAGGATCAAGCTGACCAACCTCTTCCACCAGGTAGAGTACAAAAAAAACAGCCAAAGTCATGAAAAAGATTACCACTATAAAAAACTTTAGTTTGAAATGGTCTACAGGAGACATATTCTACCATTTTATTTTATATCAGTCAAGGTTTTTTGCACCCAAAATTCATCATTTAATTGTACATAACCATTTTTAAGCCTTTCTCTGACCCTAACCTTAAACAGGCTGCATGCTATTGTTCAAAAGGTTTTTTGAATTAAATTAATATTTTTATTCAGCAAGGATGCATTAAATTGACCAAAAGTGAACTAAAGTTCCTAAATAAATAATAAATTAAAATAAATGTAACGTAAATAGTAATATTTGAAAAGACCTATAAAAATAAACTTATAAAAATGACAAAAGCACAAAACAAAATGACAAAACAATTCAAATGAAGGATCATGTGATACTGATACTGAAAATTCAGCGTTGCATTATAGCAATGCATTTCGTTTCATGAAATTTTGAAGTAGAAAGGCTGAAATAGTATTTTCTTGTAAAACACACTCCATTAATCTTGTTTTAAATCATTCTATTTACAGTGTAATACGTCAAACTCCATTTTTTATGTTGTGTTTCCAGGTGTGGGGCAACTTCCTGACAGTGTTTAATCCAGAGTACCGGAGGATCACTTACATGATGATGGCCGTGTGGTTTTCCATGTCCTTCAGGTAAACTACTCTGAACATTTTTCCAGACCATCTATTGACTTGTCCCTCTGCATTGTTTCATGGCTTGTTTCTCTCTGCCTCCAGCTACTACGGGTTGACCGTTTGGTTCCCTGACATGATCAAATACCTGCAGAAACAAGAGTACTCCTCACGCACAAAGGTCTTCATCAAAGAGAAAGTGGAGCATGTGACCTTTAACTTCACCCTGGAGAACCAGATCCACCGGAATGGAGAGTACTTCAACAACAAGTATGAGCTACTTACAAACATATTTCAGTAAATAGAGATGGCTTAACAACCTTGAGTGTCTTTTGAACATGCCTCTGTTTTTGATTTTTTTTTTTGTCTTTTTTTGGGGGAAGAATGTAAATTGGACAATGTATATTTGATCGCTATGGTATAGTTTTATAGAAAAGAAAATTTAAAAAATGTCCCACACAATATTATTATCTCTGTTCCAAGTCAGCTGACTACCAAGACAGCATTTTAAGGCATCATATGTGTGAAGACAACTTCTTTTGGGCCGAAATCTAAAGCATCATATGCAGTGTTTATCAATATATATATATATATATATATATATATATATATATATATATATATATACTATTATTGTATTTATTAATATTTTGAAACAAAGGATTCATCCAAAAATGAAAATTCTGTCATTACTCACCCTCATGTTGTTCCAGACCTGTAAGACATTTGTTCATCTTGAGAACACAAATGAAGATCTTTTTGATGAAACCTGAGAGCTTTCTGTGCCTCCATTGACAGCAAAGCAACTACCAATTTCAACCCCCAGAAAGGTAGTAAAGACATCATTAAAGTAATCCATGTGACTCCAGTGGTTTAAACTCAGTTTTATAAAGTGACGCAATACGCATGTATTGGTAAATGGTAAAGTGTTGTTGTTTTTTTTGTTTTTTGTTTTTTGCGCAAAGTACTCACGTCACTTCATAAAATTAAGGTTAAACCGCTGGATTACTTTAATGATGTCTTTACTACCTTTCCGAGGGCTGAAAGTGGTAGTTGTAAAGGTTTTTTTTTAAAAAAAAGATTTTTAAAAAAAAACTTAATTTGTGTTCGAAGATGAACAAAAGTCTTACAGGTTTGGAATGACATGAGGGTGAGTAATTAATGACAGAATTTTCATTTTTGGTTGAACTTTCCCTTTAAATTGAATTTTTCTATTTTGTATTTATAATTTATATTTTTAATTTTTATATTTTGGAAATTTTGTCATTTTTTATTTATTTTTATTGAAGTTTTAGTCATTGTAGTACTTTAACTCAAACTAACTTATTTCAGTTAGTTACCAAGGCAACAGTTTAAATTTAATTTAAAACCATTTTTAGTAATTTTTTAGCAGAATGTATTTCTAAAAATCATCAGATGGCAGATAGTTTAAATATACGGCTATTTCATTCATATCAGTTCAGCCTACAGTATGTAAACAGTAAGGCAACTCACTGACTGGAGTTCAGAACAGAGCTACTGTCCCTCAGACGCTTTCATGTGAAGCCTGTGATAGTGTGATCACCCTCAAGCTCTGTTATGGAACCATTAATCAGTCAGTGTGCTACCGTTTTGTTCAAATAATGTGTCCCAATTATTAGCAGCTGTTCCACTTCAGCTAGATTTGTGGGAAAGACTTAATCTAGTTTATGTGCCGCTAATCAGCTAGGCAGTATGCTCTATGTACATCTAATCTTTCTTGTATGTGTTAAACATGCTGTTTTAATGACTTAATGACTTAAAAATTAGTTAATGAATTAACTAACATGAACTAACAATGAGCAATATATTTTTACAGCATTTAATTTTTGGTAATGTTAGCTTATAAAAAAAAAACGTTTGTTTATGTTAGTTCACAGTACATTAATATTAACAGATACAACTTTTGATTTTAATAATGTATTAGTAAATGTTGAGGTGAACATTAATTAATAGATGCTGTAGAAGTATTGTTCATTGTTAGTTAATGTTAATTAATATTAACAAATGAAACCTTATAGTAAAGTGTTTCCAAACATGCACAACATAGAAGATCTATTTAACATCATAATTGTTTCTACTAGAGAGCGTTGAGATGAAATAGACCTGATGGAGACTTTTACTTTGGCTTCTCATTTTTCTCCTGAGCAAAAGACCCTAGTAGACTTTAAAGGATTAGTTCACTTTCAAATAAAAATTTCCTGATAATTTACTCACTCCCATGTCATCCAAGATGTTCATGTCTTTCTTTCTTCAGTCGAAAAGTAATACTTATGGATGGAAGAAATTGAACTGGCGCCGCGTTCGTTCCGCAAGTAGTATAGGGACGGTGTAGGACCAGAGCGCAAGCTTTTTGAAGAATACGAAAGTGTGGTTTTGGCGGAAGCACTTGGAAGGCGATCATTTGCTTATATAAAGCATATATACATTTATATTTTTTTCGAAAATGACCGATCGTTTCGCTAGATAGACCCTTATTCCTCGTCTGGTGTCGTTTAAAGCCCTTTGAAGCTGCACTGAAACTGTAATTTTGACCTTCAACCATCTGGAGGCCACTGAAGTCCATTATAAGGAGAATAATTCTGGAATGTTTTCATCAAAAACCTTAATTTCTTTTCGACTGAAGAAAGAAAGACATGAACATCTTGGATGACATGGGAGTGAGTAAAATATCAGGAAATTTTTAACTAATCCTTTATGTTCTATGTTCTTATTTCACACCAATAGTTGTCTTATCTGTTTCTATTCTGTAATTTTCCTATACAATTTTAGGAGAAACATTTAAAAGCATATACTTTTTCAAAATGTATATTACTTTATTTCCCTTTATTTATTGGTGCTTATCATATCTGTTTTATGTAATAATGTTTACTGCAGGACAAAACATGTTTTGGTGATTGCACCAGCTTTATCCTTTATACAGTTATCTTTATATATATATTTGTATTTGGACCACTTTGTGGAAGCTGAATGAAATCTGAATACCTCTAAGCAATACAAATTTCTTAGAGGATTTTTTCTCTTTCTCTTTGCCATTAAAGGTTCTTGAATCTGAAGATGAAGTCTATGGTATTTGAAGACTCCCTGTTTGAGGAATGCTACTTTGAGGATATCACATCAAGCAACACCTTCTTCAGAAACTGCACCTTTATCTCCACCCTCTTCTACAACACTGGTGAGAAAACCACGGGTTTCACCCTCCTGGCTATAAATAAATATAGCGCTGCTGTCGAATGTTTTTGAATGTGATCGACACATTCAGACCTATAAAATATTTGGATTCAAGGCATGGTCACTCAAAGATATGGTCCTTTATAAGAAGACATGTTTTGCTATGGTTAAAATGGCCTCAGTTTCTAGAGCTATTGAATGCATTGAAAATGTTTCAGGTATCCTAGCAACACCAGCTCAGATTCTTCCTTTGCCTGTCTATGACAATCTGATTTTCCTGATTCAGTCGTCCTGAGCGTTTTAAGATCGTTTCTCTTAACCGCAGCTTGCAGATGAATGATGAAACTAAGAAACAAAAACTCTGTTCCAAAATCTAGTAATCTGCCTACATAGACAGCATTTTAACTTTTACATTTACTTTCATTGCATTTAAGGTGAATTTGATCAGTTCTTGCATTCCCTCACATGCATCATATTGCTGTTTCAAAAGGTAGGCAAATCCCAGAATGTACTGCAATGAGCTTAATGAATTAATTAATTCACAATGGCAGTGAAGTGAGAGATTATGGCCTGGTTTCACTGACATGGCTTAGATTAAGCTAGGAGTTGGCCTTAGTTAAATAAGGATATTTAAGTAGCTTTTACAAACATGCCACATTACTGGTGTTCATCTTGAGACAAAACAGTGGCGCTGACATTTTAAGATATGTCAGTGCAAGTTACTTTCAGTTAAAACAGCTCAAACATGTATACTAAGCCCTGTTTACACCTGTATTAAGATGCGTTTTGGTCGATTGCATCACAAATAGACGAGGGAGACACATTCTCGTTTACACCTGGTGTTTTTAATCCATCTCTTTTGTCCACTTTCAACCACTTCTGTCCTGAATTATTCAAGGGGAGGGTCTATGGGCAGGTAAATGTATGGATTTGTTTCCAGATGGACGAAATAAGCTTGTGCAATTTAGAATCAGGAATGGTGAGAGAACTTTGTGCTTGGTACATTTTTCGGGTCTTCAGCTGACAAAGTTTAAATCCCATCTGGTTAGCGCGTGCTTCCCATATGTTTACGCATTAGGTCAGTAGGAGGAGGTCTTTTGTGGTGTTTCGAACACATTCGACCACATGAGCATCTACACTGCGAAAGCAATCCGGTTGAATGTGTTTACGACTGCCTCTGGAAGTGGTCATACTTAAAACATTTTAGACCCCGTTGACACCTGTGTTTAGTGTCGTCCACTTGTGATCTGATCGACCAAAATGCACCCTAATACCAGGTGTAAACAGGGATTAAGGGATTAGTTCACTTCATAAATAAAATTTCCTGATAATTTACTCAGCCCCATGTCATCCAAGATGTTTATGTCTTTCTTTCTTCAATTGAAAAGAAATGAAGGTTTTTAAGGAAAACATTCCAGGATTTTTCTCCATATAGTGGAATTCACTGGGGTTGAAGGTCCAAATGTCAGTTTCAGTGCAGCTTCAAAGAGCTCTACATGATCCCAGACGAGGAATAAGGGTCTTGTCTGATGAAACAATCGGTCATTTTCTAAAAAAAAAAAAAACATTATATACTTTTTAACCACAAATGCTCATCTTGCACTGTTCTGCGATGCGTCACGCATTACGTAATCACGTTGGAAAGGTGACACGTGACATAGGCGGAAGTACTGCGGTCTCATTTTCTCCTCCTACTTCAGAATCATCCAACATCGTTGTTTGACCTTTTTTTGTAAAGGCCGTTTGACTTATTCGTTGCACGTTCGCTTTGTAGACACTGGATCAGTACTTTCGCCTACGTCACGTGTGACCTTTCCAACTACGTTACGCAAGACCCTTATTCCTTGGCTGGGATCATGTAAAGCTCTTTGAAGCTGCACTGAAATTGCAATTTAGACCTTAAACACATTGTACCCTGGTGAAGTCTGCTGTATGGAGAAATATACAGGAATGTTTTCCTCAAAAACCTTAATTTCTTTTCGACTGAAAAAAGAAAGACACAAACATCTTGGATGACATGGGCGTGAGTAAATTATCAGGAAATTTTTATTCTGAAGTGAACTAATCCTTTAAGCCTTGTCTATGAATATATCTATGTCATATATCCTTATCCTGTGTGTGTTTAGTAGAGAGCCAAAATGTCAGAAATGTAATTTTCTTCTAAGCCTTCTAAGTAGCTCAATGCTTTAGAACGCATGCATAAAGATGTCATCGATCTACTGATTTTTATAGCAGTCTGACCTAGAAGTGTTAACTCTTGTGGAGGGATAGCTGCTGTGTTGGTTAACAAGAGCCCTCATCTGTTTCTAGACCTGTTCAAGTACCGGCTGATCAACAGCAAACTCATCAACAGCACCTTTCTGCATAACAAAGAGGGCTGTATGCTGGATTTCAGCGATGAGAACAACGCCTACATGATATATTTCGTCAGCTTCCTTGGCACACTTGCTGTCCTGCCTGGGAACATTGTGTCTGCTTTGCTCATGGACAAGATTGGACGTCTAAGAATGCTGGGTAAAGAAAAAACAAAATAAGTTGCATCAGAGATGAACAAATTTTGGAGCATTGAATATGAGTCAAAAAAAAAAAAAAAAACATTTGTTCTCTCTCTACTCCTCTGGTGCAGCGGGTTCCAGTGTGATTTCCTGCGTCAGCTGCTTCTTCCTGTCGTTTGGAAACAGTGAATCCGCTATGATCGCCTTGCTCTGTCTATTTGGGGGCATCAGCATTGCATCATGGAACGCCCTGGATGTACTAACGGTGGAGCTGTACCCCTCGGACAAGAGGTGGGCCATGTTCATATTTCTGTGATTACTGCATCTACCACAATTGCCCCCTTTTCTCTCTGCATTGTATTAAAACAATGACCTCAGTAAGTATTTACACTTGCACGTTGCACCACACTTTAAAACGTATAACTGTCATGGACAGTCTCTTTAATATTTTTTTATAATGAATGAAAATGATTAGAAAGATTAATAGATCAAACGGATGTCAGCAATTTTGTGCTGCATTGCCACTGCAGTGCAGATCAAATACATCATATTTTAGGGGGTATCTGAAAATTCTCAGTCAAAATGAATGAAGTCTCAGTGGTTCTGCCACAGAGTCCTATGCATTATTTCTAAGAAAATATGTTGACAGTGCCTGCTTAAAGGTGCCATAGAATGAAAAATTGAATTTACCTTGGCATAGTTGAATAACAAACGTTCAGTACATGGAAATGACATACAGTGAGTCTCAAACACCATTGTTTCCTCCTTCTTATGTAAATCTCATTTGTTTAAAAGACCTCCGAAGAACAGGCGAATCTCAACATAACACCGACTGTTACGTAACAGGCGGGATCATTAATATGTACGCCCCCAATATTTGCATATGCCAGCTCATGTTCAAGGCATTAGACAAGGGCAGCCAGTATTAACGTCTGGATCTGTGCACAGCTGAATCATCAGACTAGGTAAGCAAGCAAGGATAATAGCGATAATAACTGACATGATCCATGATATCATGATATTTTTAGTGATATTTGTAAATTGTCTTTCTAAATGTTTTGTTAGCATGTTGCTAATGTACTGTTAAATGTGGTTAAAGTTACCATCGTTTCTTACTGTATTCACGGAGACAAGAGCCATTTTTAAACACTTGCAGTCAGTATAATTCATAAACACAATTTCATTCTTTATAAATCTCTCCAGCAGTGTGTAATGTTAGCTTTAGCCACGGAGCATAGCCTCAAACTCATTCAGAATCAAACATAAACATCCAAATAAACACTGTACTTAAGCAATTATACATGCTGCATGACAAACACTTTGTAAAGATCCATTTTGAGGGTTATATTAGCTGTGTGAACTTTGTTTATGCTGTTCAAGGCAAGCGTGAGCTCAGGGGCGGGGAGCGTGATCATTTAAAGGGGCAGCAGCCTGAATCGGCGCATATTTAATGATGCCCCAAAAATAGGCAGTTAAAAAAATGAATAAAAAAAATCTATGGGGTATTTTGAGCTGAAACTTCACAGACACATTCAGGAAACACCTTAGACTTATATTACATATTTTGAAAACACGTTTTTCGGCACCTTTAACAATGTGTGCTTTTTAGCACCCCTAAGAGGACATTTGATTTTAGAAATGTTTTGATAGACAGACAGACAGACAGACAGACAGACAGACAGACAGATAGATAGATAGATAGATAGATAGATAGATAGATAGATAGATAGATAGATAGATAGATAGATAGATAGATAGATAGATAGATAGATAGATAGATAGATAGATAGATAGATAGATAGATAGATAGATAGATAGATCATTTCTTGAGCAGCAAATCAGCATATTAGAATGATTTCTGAGGGATCATGTGACTTAAGACTGGAGTAATGATGCTGAAAATTCAGCTTTGCATCAGAAGAATTAATTACATTTTAATAATATTTCACAATATTAATGTTTATACTGTATTTGGATCAAAAATGCAGCCTTGGTGAACATAAGAGACTTCTTTCAAAAACATTTCACAATAGTACCGTCCCCAAACTTTAGTATAGTTGTAGATATATAGATAGATAGTAGGTTGGAAGCATAGATGGATAGACACATCCATTTTATGTAATTTTTAATCTTTTTCTCCATTTCTTTTTTCAGAACTACAGCCTTCGGGTTTCTGAACGCCCTGTGTAAGTTAGCTGCAGTTCTGGGCATCAGCATCTTCCAGTCATTCGTGGGCATCACTAAAGCAGTGCCCATCCTCTTCGCATCGGGGGCTTTGGCTGTCGGAAGCTTCTTGGCTCTCAAGCTCCCTGAGACTCGTGGTCAGGTGCTTCAATAGTGCGGTATCCCAGCCAGCAGTTGGCAGCGTTTGAGTAGGGAATGCCCGACTTTGTCGCCCCCAAACCCTGTCTGTGAGTGAGCAATGCTGGAAGCAGCCGAAAACAAATCCCACATTTACCGATATCTTCATTCCTCCAATATGTGCAATTTGCGTTATTATTTCATGTTAATTTGATTTCATTCAAATATGTTCCCTGCTGATATCTCATTGTCTCACAGGAATATTGAAGACCGTGTGTGTGTGTGTGTGTGCGTGTAGAAAAACTGCCATGTTAAACACATTCCAGATTTGCGTTATGGTACAAATGTGAAATTTAACATGTTCATTTTGACTTTCCCTTTAATCTTCATCCAAGCCATCATGCGGTTTGAAAACCATCACTGAGGACCCGTGAAATCAGTAGATAGATATATTTGAATGGACAGTGTTGATCTCGTGGTGCTGGTGATGGTTATTGTTGTTGATTTACTCTAGTCCTTTGTGTCCCAAGAACTCGTTTTAAAAAGTGCGCGATGCCGCAGTTGTCTGCTATATCGGCTCAAGCACTCCTTACTTTTTAGATGTTTTATGACATTAATGCTAACATCACATTACTATAGACAGTGTATCATTGGTTCACTCTTTTTTTGTTGTACTCCATCTGATGAATTCGGTTGTTCTTTCAAATTGTCTGATTATTGACAGCATTGTGCATGCAATGAAGCGCGACAACTCGTAAGAATATGCTTGAAGATAGTGAACATAACTGATGACAGTGCTCTGTATTACGCTACTCTAACCATGATTCTTTGGACATGATGTAAAATATGAGATGAGTGACATGATAGGTTGTCATTTGTATGGTTTAGTATGCCATTATTCATATTTTGCATTATTGTTTTACGCTATCAACATGTGTTTCCAGAGAGTTTGCAGTAGTTTCAGTTGCGTCCCTTTTGAATGTGGCAAACTTTGAGACGAACGTTACATTCGCCCTGTTCTCATTCAAAAAATCCATTGAACACGTGAAAAAAAATCAAAGGAAAAAAAATAAATGAAGCACAATGTGATTTGATTAAAAACAATAGGTTTATTTTGATGATTATGTAAATTATGTATTGAATATAAATATATAAAAATTAGCTGTAACTCAAGTCTGTCTGTTTGAACACTCAAACTATTATTAAATATACAAACATATATATAAGAAAAATATTTACATGTTTTGAACTAGTATCAACATAATGTCTTAGATAGATTCCATTTGATGTATGTATATACAGTTTTTCTGTTCACTAAGGGATTTAATTTTTTTATCAAAGCAAATATATTAAAAAATGTCTGAATAAGTCCACAGATTTGCAGCACACACAAATGCCCTCCTTCATGTTTTCTCTTGTGTTCTTGTAAAGAAACAGAGGTATCGTCTGTATGTGGGTATGTGTGTAAGTATGGAAGTACGTGTGCTTGCATGTGAAATGTTGAGTGTTCTCTGAATATTTGTATTTATTTATATAACTGTTTATGAGAGTTTGATTTTATAGTATTTTTTACTTTAAGTATCTGTAGAAACAGATGTAGTGCCACATGCAGGGTGAATTTTTTGCTGTATCATTGTTGACCTGATGTTCAATTTTTTGGTGACTTGGTAGCAGTAACTGAATATAGCATCAAAAAGAAGCGAAAGTCAAAACTCAATGGATTTTAAAAACAATGTGTTGTAACGTTTGTTGGGAAACAAAAACGATGGATATCCCATTAGGACAAGCACTGAGCTGTGCAACTTGTCCAATTCTGCTATATTTTACCAAGCACAATTAATACTAGTTCCATGGAGTATCATGGAAAACTGGTTGAATAACCAGATATTGAAGCAAAAAAAAAAAAAAAAAAATTCAGAAGACACAACCCCACCCGGCTGGAAGCTATATTTCAGTCCTGTCTCTTTTAAACGCAGCCAGCGCTTACACAACAACAGTTTTTGGTGTCATTCAACGTTCTTTACTGCCATTTTGTAGGATAGCAGCCATATTATGTGCTCAGAGTAGACACACAATACAACCATTTTTGATTTAAAAATACTTCAACCAAAGTGGTTACCAAACACAAACTATTGATTTTAGGCATAAATGTAACTTTCAAGCGCTTAAAATGTTTATAACAGCCTTACATATCATTATTTCAATTGGAGAAAACGGCATTGCGCGGCGCCACGCGTCACGTATATTTAAAATGAACTGTCGTATAAACTGCCATCCCTGCCGTGACCTTCGGTCACCAGTAGTGTCACAGATGCTGTAGTGACAATCTGTATGTGTGCCATGTGTGACCGTGCGCATCTTTAATTGCCAAATATTTTCTACTTCCTCAGTTTGTACTGGCAGATCTCTCATCACGGCCGAAAAAAACACGATTTGTAATAAATACATTGACGTTCTAGCAGGGTGTGATGATCCAAGCAAGCGAATAAAGAAAAAGTTTCAAGGCTTATAGACATATCTCTCAATCAGGTGTTTTACGCACTTAACGCTCTTGCAAATGGTTAAAATGAGCCGAAAGCTGGTTACAATTAGAGAACGCATGAAAAAGATAACTATTAAAGATTTGGTTTGTCATTGAACTCTACGCACAACCAATCATTCGTTAATATAGAACTTATTTGATGTCACCATTGCAATCATTTCCAAACAGTCCTGCAGTTTGTAGCCCTTCATATGGTCACATCTCTTAATGTGTCGCTGTTGTTCCCTTACGTCATAATTGCTGTTGTATGCTGTGAATTACAGTAACTAATCTCAGTGAAGCTATGACTTATCTCTGTGTACAAGCAGTCCTGGATTTGGTGCACGTCAACACTTAAGATTGTGTACTGGTTGTAAGACATTTGGGTTTTGTTACAGGGTCTTTTGTATTTCTAAACGTGCTCACTTAGCAACAATCAATCTTGTGTGCAAAAAGAAATCAAAGCAATAAGTGGTAAACATGTTCGCTCTGCCCCCAAACTATTGGGCAAGAAAGGACCTTAAAATGTCCGCTGGCCATATTTGATGAAACAGCAGTTGAAAGTAAACAGGCCAACATCCGTGTACTCTACAAATATACCATAGGTCTTCTGATGCTTTTGTCAGTTTCAATGTATTGCCATAATTTAAATGTGACAGAGAGTTTATCACCTTATCATTGTACTGTGCTGTAGAGATTGTAGATGTTTGTATGTAAATGAATAAATATGTGGAATAATAAAACAAAAAGATAAAAATGTTCAACATGAGACATAGAGTACTACTGTATGTTGTTCATTTTGTGATTTGTTTTTTGTACATGAGAATGGAAATGTTGACATTATCGCTGAATATAGAGACTATTCCGTCCTTACCAAAATGGTTCTGTATTACAGTTTGTGAGAGATTTACTTTTCGTTTTTTGATTCAGGGGGTTGGACTGCGCTTGTGCAGATAAAACTGTCCCTCGGTGGATTTAAAATATACATACAAATAATAAAACAAATGGTATAATGCTTGAATAGATTATTTGAGTTCTTGATGCACCGCTCAGACAAACTAGGTGTGTCCTAATTCGCGTACTTAGGCACTATTCCACATTTTGTAGTATAAATAGAGCGAGTAGTGTTCACCCTGAAAATTACAAATAGAAAAAGTACAATTTAAATACCTGGATGATTACACTCAATTAACCGTAAAAACAACGTCTGCGTCTGAAAGCTTAGACAGCTCACTTGTTGCCTCATTGCCCTTTAATGGTTTAATGATCTACAACTAAATAGAGCTTTGGTGAAAACTAAGTGAATATTTGATTACTACAATAGTAATTTTTCGCTTGAAATGACATCAAATGTGGAAAATGTTGGTCAGGAACGTACTGTACATTTACACACAAACTGACCACCAACTGTAACTTTCAGGTGCAATCTTATTTTTTAGCTCAGCTGTCACAGAATTGTGGGATTTCAAAGGCAGCAAAGGATACATCTGTGCTGCCTTCAAAAATCGATCAGATGAAGGTATCTCAGAAGACAGGAAGTGAAGCTAACATTGGATTCGGACGTGCCTTGATGCCTTCCTACCTTGGAATGTGTCCTCCAAAGGCAGCATTTTTAAAGGGTTAGTTCACCCACAAATGAAAATTCTGTCATTAATGACTCACCCTCATGTCGTTCCACACCCGTAAGACCTTCGCTCATCTTCTGAACACAAATTAAGATAACAAATCTGATGGCTCAGTGACGCCTGCATCGCCAGCAATAACACTCCCTTTTTCAATGCCCAGAAACATGTTTAAAACAGTTCATGTGACTACAGTGGTTCAACTTTAATATTATAAAGTGATGAGAATACTTCTTGTGCAACAAAAATACCAAAATAGTGACTTTATTCAACAATATTTAAAAACACTGCTTCATGAAGCTTCAATGCTTTATGAATCATTTGTTTTGATTCAGTGGTTCGAGCACGTATCAAACTGCTAAAGTCACATGAACTATTGAAGTTTCAAAACACTTGTGATGTAACGAAGCCTCAACAAAGGCCTCGTTTACTGAAATTGTGATTTTGGCGCTCTGATCCACTGATTTGAAACAAATGATTTGTAAAGCTTCGAAGCTTCATGAAGCATCATTTTGAAATCGCCCTTCACTAGATATTGTGGAATAAAGTCGCTATTTTGTTATTTTTGGCGCACAAAAAGTATTCACGTCGCTTTATAATATTAAGGTCGAACCACTGTAGTCACATGAACTGATTTAATATGTTTTTAGTAGCTTTCTGGGCATTGAAAAAGGGAGTGTTATTGCTGGCGATGCAGGCCTCACTGAGCCATCGGATTTAATAAAAAATATCTTAATTTGTGTTCTGAAGATGAACAAAGGTCTTACGGGTGTGGAACGACATGAGGGTGAGTAATAAATTACAGAATTTTCATTTTTGGGTGAACTAACCCTTTAAGCTTTCAGATGCAGCCGAAGTGTGGAATATTGGACGTCCGAAATCGCACATTCTCGAGTAAAATATTTTGAGTAAGTAATTACTTCTCAACTGCTAAAAAGTATGTTCTGTATGAATGTAATGTGGACATACTAGATTCATCATGTTGTCAGTATCAAGTAAACTACAGCGTCAGATGCGTCACTTCACTGCCAATCACAAATTGACCTCTTCGATGGCCACATGGGATAGTAAAGTGTATCATCATATGATGAATGCAGTAGGTCATCCAGGTACTTTTTGTCTACTCTTCGAGTACTGAATTCAGACATACTTCTTTTGTCACATATTGTTTTTCTACTATAGGTAAGTATGCGATTTTGGATGCAGCCTTCATGAACTCAACAAAGACTTCAATGTTGAATGACAAAATAACCTTATAAAATTCATAAGTTACATTACATGGATGTGTACATAGCGCAGTGTTTAGAGTGTCATTTGGGACAAATTTTATTTGCATACTGAAAAAAAAAAATCTGTTTGTTCACTCTTTTGTGAAACACAAACATACATGTTATGCAGAAGGTCCAAAGCCCTATTTCAATATAAATGAAAATATAGCCATGCTCAATAAAAGGGTGGGAAAACAGCATAAAAGTATATTCCACGTCTTGTATACTAAATAGAATAAATTGAGTGTAGATCATTTATATAGGCCTATATTTAGGTAAAATAATATGGTAATTTTCCAGACACAATCAATGTTAAGTTACGTCCTGTCAGGGTTTGTGTTTACGTTACACTAACTTTGAATGATATGTAAGTTATATAAACAAACGGTTTAGTGTATACAGTATGTACTTTTTAACAACCAAACAATGGCGTATTTTAGTATACTTGTAATATTATATAATTTAGTAGTGATAAACAGCAAGTTTTGATTATAACCTACCGTCTGATATCAAGCTGTTGCTATGGTAACCTCAGGCAAATTGGCGCCAGATTCAAATACGCGGTATCACCAACTTGTAACTGAATTTTGAGATGAGGCGTTTTCTGAAAACGATGTTATTTATGTATACATATAAAACCAAAACGGTTTAGTATTGTAAGTAATTAAAAGAAATCTCAATAATCTCATGTATTTGACGCAACTCTCTTTCTAGCCGCTAGACGGCAGTAGAGTAAATTCCGCCGCCCAGTGAAAGAGGATCTGAAGGAATCGCTTCCTGTTTGTTATACAAAAACAACACGTTCAAGACGCAAGGTGAGTGAAATCATTTTGACCATGTATTTTCATTTGTCATTTGCTTAAATAAACCTGTGCTAGAATTTTTATTTTAAAGAGCAACTGTGTCGGCAAATCTAGAACATATAAATTCTAACCATTTTGGCTGGGTGTCATATGAAGCCGCATGAACTTTGCGACATCAGTGTACATTTTATAAAGCATGGCATTTGTTTATGAGATTGAGACGAGCATAAGATTTCAACCACATGTAAACAAGCACAAACATGCAGTGTTTCTCAGTTCTGTTGTAGGAATTACGGGTGTTTAAACAGTTTCAGTTCCCTTTTATACATATACGTATTGGATTGGCACGTGCGAAATTATGTTACTATAGCAACAGCTCGAGCTGTAAATGACTGCATTTGGGTCAACATGGCAACTGTGTAGGCCTACTAAATTTTCATGTCCCCAGTAAAATAAAATAAACTCCCATTTGTTTTCTTTAACAATTAGAGCAAACTAATTTTAAATCATTTTATTGATTTTTCTTTGTTCTGAATATATGTCTTTTTTGCCAGTTTCCTGTCAGGTGCTGCACATTAAACGTGTGACATGAATAACTGTCAGTTTAATATTCAAGTGTTTCTTCATTGTTTTCGTTTCTATAATCAAATTTTTTTAAACAAAGCAGGTTGGAAATATTGGGAAAATTATGGTAATTCTTCTTCATCCTCCATATCTCAAAAGATTTACCATCTTTAGTAAAATCCCTAACAAAAGCTGACAAAGTAAATTATTTCTAAATTATTTATATATAATATTCTGTCTGTCTGTGGCTTGAATTCTTGGATTTATTGTGTTTAATAATGATAATAATGCTTATTTGAAGAGGTTAAATAAAGGTTAAAAAAACAGTATTTATGATTAATTCTGTGATATTTTGATGTCTTAGTTTGTCTCAATCTAAAGAAAACCAACCTTTTTGATAAAATTATAAAAATCATTATACTATAAACTCCACACTGGTGACTAGCTTTAGCTCTTTACTTTATTCCTGCTCATTTTTCTTTCCATTTTGTTATTAATCACATTTAAACGCTTCAGCTTGAACAGTATATTTCTGAAGGTCTGGTATAGCTTTTTAAAGAAATACTTCCTTAAAATTACAAAATGGTTGTGAACTAGGTGGCAAAGATAACAAATATCTCTTTATTTTAGACTTGCATATCACAAGGATGTTACAGATTGCTTAAAGGATTAGTTCACTTTCAAATTAAAATATTATGATAATTTAATCACTTTTGTCATCCAAAATGTTCTGTCTTTCTTCAGTCGAAAAGAAGTTAAGGTTTTTTATTAAAACATTCCTGTATTTTTCTCCTTATAGTGGACTTCAATGGACTCCAAACGGTTGAAGTTCAAAATTACAGTTTGAGTGCAGCTTCAAAGCATTGTACATGATCCCAGGCGAGGAATAAGGGCGAAACGATTGGTCATTTTCTAAAAAAATACAAAATTACATACTTTTAACCATAAGCGCTCGTCTTGAACTAGCTCTGTTCTTCTCTGTTAGAATTCCGGCAGTGTAGACACTGCTAAATCTATTACTGCCCTCCACAGGTCAAAGTTTGAACTAATTGTACTAGCACTAGCATGTTGTTTATGACAATTTAGTTCAAACTTTGACCTGTGGAGGGCAGTAATAGCAGTGTCTACACTGCTGGAATTCTAATAGAGAAGAAGAGAGCTAGTTCAAGATGAGTGTTTATGGTTAAAAGTATATATAATTTTTTTTTTTTTTTTTTTTTTTTTTTTTTTAGAAAATGAGTGAATGTTTCTCTAGATAAGACCCTTATTCCTAGATAGATCCCTTTGAAGCTGCAATGAAACTAATTTTGACCTTCAACCTTTTGGAGTCCATTGAAGTCCATTATAAGGAGAAAAATCCTGGAATGTTTCCACCAAAAACATCTTGGATGACATGGGGGTGAGTAAATTATCAGGAAATTTTAATTTGAACGTGAACTAATCCTTTAAGTTTCATGAAAAGTCAGCATGAAATGGAAATTGTGATCGCCTTTTCTTCCGTATTGAGATGTACATCTGAGTAAAACAGCTTCTTGTACTAGAAAAAATGTTGGATGGGACTTGAGTTTGACCTTGGGAAATTGATTGGATGTTTGAGGTTTGCTATTGGTGGATCTTATGTGAGTGACAGGTTGCCCCGCCTTCGTGCCAGTAAACGCATCATCAGAGAAGAGATGTCGCTGCAAAGGGAGGGGACGTTATTTTGATTAAAGAATATGAGGGCACATAAATTAAAAAAGAAAAAATGACATGAACGGATAAAACATTTATAATAAATACTGCAATATTCCATAAAAATAAGAATTGTCAGTTTTGATTTCATGGGGACTTTAAGAAGACAATTTGTGCTTGGGGTGCCAAATGACAAGCTGTGTTCAACAACAGAAGTCTCTCATTGATTCTTCATGTTTTCCTGCAGGTGGTCTCCTGTGCCTGATGCTGTCCACTGCTCTCCGCTGCCTGCGTCCCTCATCCTGCACCCTTGCCTTATCCAGACAGCTGGCCCATCACCGGCCCCACATGGATCCCAGTAGTCCCCGTCCTGTAGAGACCACCATACGGACCAAACTGACCCAGGCCCTCGCACCTGAGCACCTGGAGGTCATAAATGAGAGTCACATGCACGCTGTGCCCCCTGGTTCAGAGTCCCACTTCAGAGTTCTGGTGGTGAGTCCTCAGTTTGAGGGTCTTTCCCTCTTGCAGCGTCATCGGCTTGTAAACGAAACCCTGCGGGAGGAGCTCAGCACCTGCGTTCATGCCCTCGCCATCCAGGCTAAGACGCCCCAGCAGTGGAGCAGCAACCCCAGCCTGGCCAAAAGCCCCCCGTGCATGGGAGGATCCAAACATGATAACACAATGACTGAGAAACTGAAGGCGGGTCGAGACTAACTTTGTTTCAGTTCAGAAACAAAAACTGTTTAGGAGTATTATAATAATCAGATATGAAGTGAGTTAATTAGTTGCAAATGCATATCTTTGATGTGGAGGAAGCTGATGGACACTAATGCTCAATATTTAAATGACTTCAATACATACATTAATAAATGAAAGTTGTTTTTATTGGCTTGGACGTGTTAAGTACTTTATTTATAATTTACATAAAAAGGAAATGCTTATTTCATTTGATCACTTGGAATTCAAAGAAGCTCTAAAGTGTTATTTTTGGTTTAAATTTTAAAAAAAAAAAAAAAAAAAAAAGAAAACTTAAGGAATTATTCGACAATTATTTCCAACTTGTTATATGGTTACTTATCAAGTTGGTACACTATCGGTCTATCTATCTATCTATCTATCTATCTATCTATCTATCTATCTATCTATCTATCTATCTATCTATCTATCTATCTATCTATCTATCTATCTATCTATCTATCTATCTATCTATCTATCTATCTATCTATCTATCTATCTATCTATGTTGATATTAATCAATATTAATATGGATGCATGATGCATTACACTGGTCAAAATTGACAGTTAAGACTTTTATTTTATAAAAAAAATAATTATAATATTACAAAAGATTTTTATTTCAAATAAATGCTTTTTTTCCCCCTCAAAAGTGTGTCAGTTTCCACAAAAATGTGAAGCAGTACAACTGTTTTCAGTATTGATGATAATAATAATAATAGCAGCAGATCAGCATATTAGAATGATTTCTGAAGGATCATGTGACAATGAAGACTGGAGTAATGATGCTGAAAATTCAGCTTTGATCACAGGAATAAATTGTATTTTAAAATATATTCAAATAGAACAGATCTTTTAATTTGTATTTATATTTTGCAATATTACTGTTTTACTGTATTTTTGATCAAATAAATGAAGACTTGGTGAGCACAAGAGACTTTTTTTTCAAAAACATTAAAATTTGTAATTATTCCATTCTTTTGATATATAATATTTATTTGTGTTGAAATTGTTTTATTAAATTGCTTATAGAGATCACATAGAAACAGAAGACGGGCACAACCGGCTATACAGTTTTGCTATGGACAATGGTCATTATTCAGAAATATTTGACTGCTGAATACTGCAGTTGACCAGTCAGAATCAAGTATACTAGAGAGTCACCTAAAAAAAGCAGGTCATTTTATCCTTATGGCTTCTAAAACTGGATGGAATTATCTCAACTCTATACAGTAGCTGGCAGAAATTGTACCACCAGAGGGCAACAGAAGATCAGCATGCAGCAGTATATGTAGAACATGATATCTTTGGAGTGGTGCCTCCTTCACTTAAAAATGACTGGTTATGTAATTCAATTTAAGCAGAGCTTAATCGGTAGCAAAACTCTTTCGATCTGTGTCTGACACGTCCACAATTCAATCTGGCCTCAAACACATCTGAAGTTTATTTATTTAGATAAACAGTGTTAAAATGATTCATTATAGCTACAAATATACTATGCAGGCTCACATTCCTTTGGTCAACTTTCATAATATAATACTTAATACAAATATCAACAAGTTATAGATGATGGCGATGGAAATGTGTTAGACAACCTGCAGAGAAACACTAATCTGTAACAGGACAAAATAAATAATTAGATATCTAGTGGAAATAATGTTTTTTTCATCATCTTAATTGATTAAGAGTACAGAATCCACCAACTAAATAAATTTGTGCTGCTTGTTTTTTTTTTATCAACACTGACTGAATATATAATTTGGCATAGAACTTTTGCTTCTTTGTTTGATATGCCAACTTAAATTATTACATGACTCTCTAGAAAATCCATGTTGCAGCATTTTAGAGTCAAATGTATTTGTTTAATATCCACTAAACTGTATAATTGACTTGTCACAGGAAAGCGATCTCCTACATAGCTGTGCTAGTTTCATGTCTCTCATATCACACTATGTACTTTCTTCTCAGTTTAATCTGTGCATCCCTTACTTATTTTCTCTCAGTGATACTCAGTAAGTTCTGACGATGAGTAGACTGTTGTGAACATGCATAAAGCAACACCTAGAGAATAATCTACAGTATATGTAGAATTTAGTATTAAATGTGCATTACCTTTCAAAAGTTTTGGGTCAGTAATTTAAAAAAACAAAACAAAAAAACAATATATTTTATCAAAAATACAGTAAAAACAGCAATATTGCAAAATTTAAATACAAATGAAAAGACCTGTTCTATTTGAATATATTTTAAAATGTAATTTATTCTTGTAATGCAACGCTAAATTTTCAGCATCACATGATCCTTCAGAAATCATTCTAATATGCTGATTTGCTGTTCAAGAATAATTTCTTCTTATTTTCAATGTCTTTTTGTGAAAAACGTGATACATTTTTGAGGATTTTTTTTGTTGAACAAAGTTCAAAAGAACAGAATTTATTTGAAATTCAAATCTTTTGTAACATTAGTCTTTACTGTCACTTTTGATCAATTTAATGCATCCTTACTGAATAAAGTTAATAATACAAAACTTTTGCACAGTATATACTTGTTCGCTGACAGTGATGGGTAGATTACTTACAAAATGTAATTCATTACGGATTACAAATTGCATGATGAAAATTATAATGCAATGTACGTTAAACGTTTTTGGTCATGTAATCTGATCATTTTTTGACCTAACTCATCACATTGATTTCAATTGAATAATCTTGTAGTATATTGATCTAAAAATGCAAAGAGAAAGAAAATTAATTCCACTCTTTATCAACAACACAAAATGTGTTAAACATAAATCAGGCTTTCTTAAACTCGAGTTTGAGTAGAAACTGCAGGGGGTTTGGAAATTGTAGTTTAAAATAGAGCAATCAAAATAAGACACTTACCAAAAATATTTGACCTGTTTATGCTGTGTGGCCTCTCAATTTTCCATGTAATAGCTTGTGTGTGCAATTCCACAAAACTAGAAGACTTTCTGAACATTTAAAAGCAAAAGGCTTTTTTAGAAAGGAAAATTCAAACCATAAATTTAACCAAAATTTAAAAAAATGAGAAGAATTGGGGAGAATCAGTGCCACTTATAATCATAATTGTCCTTTTGTGAACATTGAGTAATAATGTAATGAATAAAAAAGCAACTGTAGTCTGATTATTTTTAGGAATCTGATTATGTAATCCAGATTATATGTAATCCCAGCAAGCAATAGCCGCCATTTCACCATCATAGTTAACTATAGACCCGATAGTCTGGCTATGAGTGACCCACTTCTAGACAAAATAACTTGTGAAATGTATGATATTCCATTATATAAGCAAAGTCAACAGTTATTATAAGGTGTTTGGTGTAGCCCACTTATATTCAAAACTGATTCATTGTAGTTTTTGGCCAGTCAGCACACGAGATATCATGTTTGCAATGTCAATAATATCTACAAGATGCAAGTTTCATTTCATGACATGCTCGATCTGTAGTAACGATTTAGCTATTAAAGGTGCCATCGAATGGAAAATTGAATTTATCTTGGCATAGTTGAATAACAAGAGTTCAATACATAGACATGACATACAGTGAGTCTCAAACTCCATTGTTTCCTCCTTCTTATGTAAATCTCATTTGTTTAAAAGACCTCCAAAGAACAGGCGAATCTCAACATAACACCGACTGTTACGTAACAGTCGGGATCATTAATATGTACGCCCCCAATATTTGAATATGCCAGCTCATGTTCAAGGCATTAGACAAGGGCAGCCAGTATTAACGTCTGTGCACAGCTGAATCATCAGACTAGGTAAGCAAGCAAGAACAACAGCGAAAAATGGCAGATGGAGCAATAATAACTGACATGATCCATGATATCATGTTATTTTTAGTGATATTTGTAAATTGTCTTTCTAAATGTTTCGTTAGCATGTTGCTAATGTACTGTTAAATGTGGTTAAAGTTACCATCGTTTCTTACTGTATTCACGGAGACAAGAGCCATGGCTATTTTCATTTTTAAACACTTGCAGTCTGTATAATTCATAAACACAACTTCATTCTTTATAAATCTCTCCAACAGTGTGTAATGTTAGCTTTAGCCACAGAGCACAGCCTCAAACTCATTCAGAATCAAATGTAAACATCCAAATAAATACCATACTTACGCGATTAGACATGTTGCATGACAAACACTTTGTAAAGATCCATTTTGAGGGTTATATTAGCTGTGTGAACTTTGTTTATGCTGTTTAAGGCAAGCGCAAGCTCCGGGGGCTGGGAGCGTGAGGAATTAAAGGGGCCGCAGCCTAAATCGGTGCATAGTTAATGATGCCCCAAAATAGGCAGTTAAAAAAAATTTATTAAAAAAAATCTATGGGGTATTTTGAGCTGAAACTTTACAGACACATTCAGGGGACACCTTAGACTTATATTACATCTTGTAAAAAAACGTTCGATGGCACCTTTAAGCGGCTATTAGACAGCTATTAGATAATTAAATGCTTTTAAATGCAAAATCGCTTGCTGGGATCAGTTACTACCCAGCGCTGTTCACTGAATTTAACCTGTATTATTGACATTTTTGGCTTCCTGAGACATGTAGATGGTTTGCTGTCAGTCACTGCTGAGGAGTGGACAGAACTGTGCTTCATCGCTGGAGTATGGAGTCAACGGAAGGTAAAATAGGTTTCCCTCCTGAGTTCCTTCATGTGGAACAGATGACTCCGATCACAAAGCCAACAACTGGTGTCGTCGTTTGGCTGGAAAAACAGCAACATGATCATTTTATGACTCTGTCCATTAGAGAGAGCCCTGGGGTGATCCCACACAGGTCAGACCAAAGCGTGTTTAACGTTCACCATCTCAGGAGTGCACGGACGTTGCTGAAAGTGTGATTTGTGTGCTTGAGTTCCAGGTGCGGCGGTGCCTGAAAGATACAGGATTGTGATGCAAGCCAGAACAGGAAGCCCTGTAACGCAGGTGGGGCCTGGGAGGGTTATATGGCCGAACGTTTTCCATCCACAGAGTGGCCGAAGGCTGACGTATCCCGAACGGGGTCACGAGGGCTGCCAGGGTGGCATGGTTCAGTGGGAACCGGCTTGGTAGTGCGTCACAGCGGGGAGAGTGATGGTGCCAGGCCTGGCTGGGACCAGGGACGGTGCGCCGTTCCCGCCAGCGTTTGATTTACAGGCTTGTGCTCGATCTGGGCTCCCTGACACAGCTGACCTCTCTAGGTTGAGGGTCAATAGGTTAGGGATGGGAGCACCAAATGGTCGTCTGAAAAAGCTCCTATAGGGGCTGGCCGTCTCTATGGAATAGTCGTCTGTACCATTCCTCCGTCTGATGCAGTGTTTGTGTACTGTGGGGGGTGACGCGTACACCATTTGCTGGGAAATGTTCACATTTAATACGAGAAAAACTCACTAAGTCTGTGGTGCTCAAAGGTATAGATCATGCTTAAGTAGTTCCAACCCTGATATGAGAAAAAAAGTACAATAAAACAGTTTTATAAGTAGTCTATACTACTTTTGTGCTATATTCTAAGTACTCAGAAATCATATGATTGTTCTTAATAATATTGTTATTTGCTGATGATCTTTCCCCTCATCTCTCAAATCTCATTCATGATCCAGCATGCATGCTGTAATACAGCAAATTTCTTATACATCTTTGTGTAAAGGGTTGGGGAGTAACAAAATACATGTAACTTGTATTTGATTACCACCTATTTAAAATGTAACTGTAATGAAACTGTAACTATAATGACAGTCTGCACAAGCATCCTAAGCTACTTTTCTGCTACATTTCTGCTCATACGTTTCGTACCCCATGCAGAATATGCAACATTTTTAATAATTTTAACAAAAAATCGTAAGAGATCATAAAAATTGCATGTTCTTTTTATCTAGTACTGTCCTGAATAAGCTATGTCACATAACATGTTTGCATATACTTCACAAGAAAAAATTAATTTATAAAAATTGCCCCATTCAAAAATGTACATGCTCTTGAATCTTAACTGTCCTGTCATTACCTGGATGATCCACGACTGTTTTCATGTTTTGCGATAGTTGTTTGTGAGTCCCTTGTAAAAAAAAAAAAAAAGGTAATTGCGACTTATCTCGCAATTGCATTTGCATCTCACAATTCTTACGTTTTTTCTCAGAATTGCAAGATTGTTTTATAAAGTCAGAATTGGGAGATATAAACACAATTGCAAGTTATGAAGTCAGAATTGCTTGAGAAAAATGTGCAATTCTGACTTTTTTTCTGAAAAATGTTGAGTTTATATCTCAGAATTCTAACTTCTTTTCTCAATATTGCAAGTTTATATCACAATTCTGATTTTTTTTCTCAGAATTGGATGATTTAAAGTGTCAGTTGTGAGTTATAAAGTCAGAATTTTGAGATAAAAACTCAAAATGACCTTTTTTTGGTTACATACAAAATCTAACAAACATTCATTACAAATGACTTTTTAAAGCATGTATTTTTTTAATCTGAAGTGACACATTTTAAAGTAACCTACACAGCGCTGTTTGTGTATATATATACACGTCAAGATTTTTTTTGAAAGAAGTTAATGCTTTTATTCAGAAAGGACACATTAAATTAATTAAAAGTGACAGTAAAGACATTTAGAATGATTTGATTTTAAATATTTCAAATAAAAGAATCCTGAAAAATATGAAGCATCACAACTGTTTTCAACATTACATTAATAATAAGAAATGTTTCTTGAGCAGCAAATCAGCATATTAGAATGATTTCTGAGGATCATGTGACACTGAAGACTGGAGTAATGATGCTGAAAATTCAGCTTTGATCACAGAAATTAAGTTTTAAAATATATTCAAAGAGACAACAAATATATATTTAAATACCAAACTTTTACACACAGTACAGGAGCTGGAAATAATCATCTACTTTCACTGCATGGCAAAGAACAGTTGGGACATCTGCATAACATCTAATTTTGTGTTTTACAGAAGAAAGAAAGTCATACATGTTTGGAACAACATGAGGGTGAGTAAATCATGACAATTTTCATTTTTGGGTGAAATATTCCTTTAAAAGGAATGTAGATGCTTTGTATCACACTTTTCCACCATAATCTTGTGTATCTTTGCTCAAAGCAAAGTTTGCATTGTTTTCAGATTTCACACAAAGAGTTGAAACAGTGCATTGAGAGAGGATATTCTCCGCACTGATTGTCGTTTTGGAGGCAAAGCAGACAATTAGATTTAGGTGAGGGTAATAGCTCATTAAGTCTTTTTAATTTAAAGGATTTTTTTTGTCCGGCTGCTCGGCAAACGAATGAGACTAGTGAAAGAGAGGAAAGACAAAGCTGAAATGGGGAGGACAATATCCTTGTGTGGGAGAATTAGTTACACTCAGTAGTCCAAGTATTCAAAGCAGAGAGGAGATCAGCAGGGATTAAGACAAAGTCTACACAGGTGGGTGATGGGGGTCACATGACAGGACATTACCTCGTTTGGGACATTAGCGAGTAAGACAGGATGATATTTGAGTGTTATTTAATGACAAGGCTCATGGTGAAACTCAATCTGAAGCATACCACACTAATAAAACAACAAAAGACTTGTAAATCTTTCCTTAAAATGTAGTTAAAATACAATACCTCTTTTAAAGTCTACACAATCCATAGGAAGAGTTCATAAAAATGTTAATGTGTATGGAAAAATGCACTCAAATTTAATTAAAATTTACTACATTTTTACTTATTTTATAAGTGTGAATGGTGCTTGTTTCCTATGCAAAAGCCACATCAGAGTTAGGGGTTAATAGTTAACCTTCAATATGAGAAATAGTTTATTAGTCTAATTACTTAAAACTCTCCACGTTGTACAGAAATACATCTATTTGAACTCTGGGTCAAAGTAACACAGCCTAGTCAAATGCCCTTTAAATACCACCATTTTAACGAAATCTCGTTATACAAGCACACTTCATAAGAACACAAAAGCTAAGCGATGACCCCTATTTGAATAAAGAGCACACAAACGGTGACTGTCCAGAACTGTGAGGGGAAAAAATTGCAACACATTAGTGATGGTTTCTAATTCCCCTCATTAACTTTGACCCTAAAGAGCTCGGGATAATGTTCTTCACCTGGAAATCTCCCACTCAGGGTCTAATTGTGTGGACGCAGTCAGCAAAGGACGGACGCGGAGGTCATCTGGCGAAAACAGACCAGTGAATGGAGGGTTAATCTGTGGCGGTCCAGATGCGTGGCCCACTGAAAAGAGTCAAAAGCGCCTCGCACCAGCTTAGACAAAAAACGTGATCTATTGTTGGCGTGTCAGCCCCGCGTGATATATTTTATCCTACACGCATGGACAAAACGGATCTGTGATTATACAAGCGCCGCACTCTCTCCCCGAAGAAGTTCTGGACACCAGGCCATTTGACCTCTGGGTCTTCTGGTCTTTGTTCCAGATGCCCTCTGTTTTTCACCCTGCTCTGAACCCAAGGCTCCAGTGTTCCCTCTCAAAATAAAGAGACGGGGGCCCTGCGGTTTATTTTCATTAGTGCTTTAAAACGAGGCCTTTGAGAGCGTAAAAGGCCAAATGAAAGAAAGCCTTAATGTGGTGATTAGGGGTTAAATAAAACATTTGAGCAAACAAACCTTGAGGTTGGCCGAGGGTTTAATGCATTTCCTCTCAACCCTTTAAGTTTAACACATGATCTGCTTCTCCGTGCTGGCAGCTGATGTAGAGATTGTCAAAGTGTTCAATGAGTTTGTGAAGGTGAATTGGGAAGTACAGGACACACACACACATCTCCTGTTTCTCACTTGCCATACATTAGCGTTGATTTGGTTAGGAAGAGGTCCACTCTGGTTACAGCCCTGAGGTGGTTCACGCCACACCACAACCCCTGACCCTAAGCATTAAACTTTGGCACATAATGCACCCCACACCGTTTGTGAATGATGCCTCAAATTAAGCAGCCAATTGAGGAGTAGTGTGTACAATTTTCATCATAAAATCAAGTATACTTGTTGAAGGAGGTACCTGAGCCATATCTAAAGACCTAGAGATCCTGATATTGTAGAGATTTGAGGGTGGGCTCTTTTGTCAAGCACCTAGCAACAATCTAAAACATCTTAACAACCACTTAGCAATGTCATGGAACCACCCAGAACACTCTATGGTTAAAAGTAAGTATTCCAAAAGGAAGTTTTTTTTTTCAGTGAACCAGTGATGCCATGCATTTTTGCATTTTTTCATGCAACTATGGTTACATGAAGAACCTTTAACATCCATGGAACAAAACTTTATGGTTGAAAAGATGGTTTTTTAAAAATATGTTCTTCAAACACTCTTAAAAATAAAGGTTCCAAAAGAGAGTGATGCTATGAAGGACCTTTTTTGGTTCTCCAATGAACCTTTCAGTGGACAGTTCTTAAAAGATCTTTTTCTTAGTGTGAAGATACTTATAGTATTTTTAAAGACCTGTCAAAAGCTTTTGATAGTTAATCATCACATCTTAATGGAAAAGGTGTATAAAAATGTTTTTTAATGATATTACATATAAATGGTTGAAAAATTACATTTTTAATAGAAGACAGTTTGTTTGTTTTAAGCAAGATTACTCTGTGGGGTTCCTCAGGGGTCCGTTTTTGGACCCTTACTATTTCATATTTATATAAATGATTTGTCAAATGTTTCAAATATGCTTACCCCGATAATGTTTGCAGATGACACAACCTTAGTTCTCTCTCACTCAAATTTTAAATAACTGATTAAGAATGCAAATGATGGTCTAAAAACTTATGCTAATTGGTTTAATTTAAATCAATTATCTTTAAACATAAACAAATCAAATATTATTATATTTTATTGGTAAATAATTATACCCTAAGGATTAATCAAAAGTATCAATTGAATCTATTGCAGTGCCTCAAGTGTCAACTACAAAATTCCTTGGAGTTTTTGTTGACGAGAGTTTGAGTTGAAGGGAACAAGCTGACTAAGTGAGCAGAAAAAATACATAAATCTACACATAAAATAAGGAGGGATAGGCATCTTGTTACTACAAGGTAAGAGTGTAAGAGTGTATTCTTACTCTAATTTATCTGTATCTTTCATTTATCTTGATGCAGTCATATATACATTTATTGAATTGTTATTGTAATTTAGCTCTTTCTTTAATTTCACAATTAGTTTCTTTTTTTTTTCTTTGTTGTTTAGGTGTTTGGGTTTTCTGCCTCTCCCCGCATAGAATGTACTTTTTTTTGTTTTTATTGTATATATTTTATATTTATGCAAATAAACTAAAACTTTACTAAAAAAAAACATTTTACAAATCGAAAGAACTGTTTTCCACTTTGAAGAAACTTTTATGCAATGGAAAGGTTCCATGGATGTTGCCCATTGCCCATTTTCTATATCCTAATTATTGTTAATATGTAATTCATTTTTCCAGGAGCTCATTGCTTCTACCTTCAGTTAAACTGCTAAAAGTGATTGTAAATGAATTGCCTAAATTATTACATTATTTGCTAACTGCATTCTTTAAATTGTAATGTTGACATGCATTATCTGTAAAGCTGCTTTGAAATGATGTATCGTGAAAAGCGCTATACAAATAAATGAGAATTGAATTGAATTGAATGTTAAAACATCTTCATGGAACCATCAATGTCAGTAAAGAACCTTTATTTTAGAAAACATTGGTTTTTGAACTGTTCACTGAAAGGTTCTTTGTGGAATCCAAACTGGTTCTTCTGTGGCATCACTGAAAAATCCCCTTTTAGAAGCTTTATTTTTAAGAGTGTAGAAGAACCATTTTGGGTTACAAAGAACCTTCTTAAAAAAAAAAAAAAAACATTTGAAGAACTTTTTTTTCCCCATTATGTAGAACCCTTTGTGCATTGGAAAGGTTTCATGGATGTTGAAGTTTCTTTAAGGAATTATAGAAGCCAATAATTATTTTTTTATTTTTTATTTTTTTTAGAGTTTAGCAATATTTTAGCAAATGTTGCATAAGCAAAATATCAGAAAATGTAATATAGTTTAGTTATCTGTTGCTTTTGTCTTCAGAACACATTTCACATAAACTTTTAGATATGACTGTGAAGGTTGTTGACCGTTTGCAAAACTGACAAATAGCCCTTCTTGGAAACCCTCCACCTCACCCTTCACACACACAAACTAAAGCTACCCACATTCATGGATTTTTGTTTGGACTCGTTTGACCAAATAATATCCTGCATCTACAAGCAGAAATGCATCTTGCTCTTTGACTTGCTCTTAAGTGCATTATCTGTGCAGCTTTCTGACAGCCTGCAATCTTCTGGTCTTATACCTGAGGCTCAACAGCTCGGCAGTCAGGTCTAGGAGCAGTTGAGTTGTTTATTCCAGGTCAGTGATGATGGTAAAGAGGAAGACGAGACAGATAAGGAATTTTAAGTTTGGAGGTATTTATTGTTATGGCCCTTAGTCAGGTTGGATATCATATTGTCATGTGCCATATTGTTATATTATATATATATATCAATATTTTATATCTGATGTACTGCCTTTTTCTATTATATATATATATATATATATATATATATATATATATATATATATATATATATATATATATATATATATATATATATATATAATAAAAATAGGCAGGTCAATGTTTATATGTGAATAAATGTAATCTGTTCATCATATCAAGCGTTTAGTATGAAGTGAATATTCTCCTCTGCTTTTATGAGAGCAATAACAAACAGTTGCTTCTGTTTTTTCACTCAAACTCTTCAATAGCAAGAATCAAAATATAAAGTATTAGTATTTGCTGACAACAAGAAACATATGTGAGCGTGTCCTACAGAATTTCATCTCGCTCTTTTAAGTGGCTTGCTCCGGGGCGACCAAGTAGGTCAAGAGAATTGACATGAGGTGAAGAGGTTCACAAAAGCGTGAGGAGAAGGTCAACCGTAAAAATCCCCCCCACTTTGGTGTGGAAAAGGGTGGGACACAGAGACAGGAGACATGGAGGCTGAGTTAGAGCGAACACTCTTGACAATGTTCTCTGTCGACCCCCAGTCAAAACTACTCACCCCTGTCGCACCCCTGCTCAGCTCTGGCAGAAGTGGGCAGCTTTCTCGCACTCTCCTCGCGTCTGCACCGGCTTTCGGTATGAGTAACTGTGAGCTCAAACAACAGGAAGCATGTCTTCTCATCCCAGCAGAACAGTGGGAAGAACTGACCCATGCTAAATGTCAGATATTAACTGCACATGTCCTCCCTTCACTTTTAGAAAGTGTGTTTGTGTGTGCATGTCTATATACTCAAAAGATACACCTTTGTATCTAAAAGAGTACAGATCAGTACCTCAAAGGTACATATTGGTACCAAAAATGTACATATTAGTACCTAAAGGGTACATATTAGTACCTTTTGAAAGGGTACCGCCTCAGTGAGAGCTTTTGTACCATTTTTCTGAGAGTGTACTTTAAAATAATATGGTAAGAAAAACCAATTTGCAATATCAAACAGCATAACAAGCTATATTTTACAGCTAAATATAATATTAATATAACATGCATACTAATTTCTGGTTAAATGTAATTTTTAGCAAATGTCAATCCATTTTTTCATACTTAATGTTATAATGTTGTAATGCATAAAATCACATTTTAAATGGCATTTAAAATTATTGATTTTATTTTTTATTGAGAAAAAACGAAATGGAATTTTTATATCTGCCACTTATTGATTTATAAATTAAAAGTTGGCTTTTCACCAGCCATAATTGGTGCATCTGTAGTAAAGTGTGTTTCCTGGACACTCCCCCTATTGGTCGGACAGACAGATGGCCCCACCCCAAACCCACACCATTGGTTAAGGTATGTTGTCATTTTTCTCTGCCCAAACAAACAAAGCAATGTTTTGTTTTGACTTTTCAGGTGATTCAGCCTACAAATTGTTAATTTATAGTTGTGTCTGCATATTAAACTGGGATAGCAGAGAGTTAACAAGTGCTGTTCTGAGTTTGGTAATTGCATTTACCTCTAGTGAAAGCTTGAAATGCTTCGACAGCCCAAAACTGTCACCCAAAGCGATGACAGTGTCATTTACTGTAAAGAGCTGTCACATCAGACCCTAAAGTGAGAGCCAGCACTTTTTGGGAGGTGTGGAAAGGGGAGGAGATGTGAATGGAGGTAAAAGAGAAAGGTGGTGGGTTAGCTCCTGCTCCTCCTTTTTGTCAGGGGAAAGAGGATGAAACCTGTCATTAGGAAGGTTAAATGAAGAAAGCCCTCAATGGGGAGGCCATTGTGTTGGAGCAGTGAGGAGGGTTAACTCTTTAGTGCCTCAAATAACGTGGCTTGCTGCTTTGTGGAGGGCTGAAAGAGACAGAGGGGGGCCAAACGGAGGCCCCGGCACTAGAGAAAAGCCCTGTAGGCCGGGCCACAGTGGGGGTTGACGGGGAGGACAGGGACCTTTGGGGATTTTTTCATCTCTTGTTTTTCTTTCTTTCTTAGCAGCTCATCCAGAACCTGCAGTTTTAGAAACTCCCTGAGATGGTTCATTCTCGGGAGATTCCGCTCCCTTGTGTTGAAAAAACGCTCCGTGAATGAATGCATAGTTCGCATTTAAGCCTTCCTTCAATGCACGGCTTAGAGATTTGCTCATCCCAGTGTTAAATGCTGTTTGGGGTCAAAAACCTGTTGGATTGTAGAGTGGCATCATAATGACCTCCTTCACAAACTGCTGAAAATCAGACTGAGCTAACGAACGTAAATAAATATGGACCCATGCAGTTCTGTGGGGTTGTGTGTGCCACGGGTCCATTGTAGTCACTGTGCGCAGTGTTTGTGTAATTGTGCAATTAACTAGTGGACTGTTTTCAGAGGTTGAAAGGGCCATTTTAGCAGAAGTAATTATAGATTTGGAAGACACAATCATGCCAAAAAATCTGCAGCTTTAGCAGTGAAAATCTGAATCTTAAAGGGATAGTTCACCCAAAAATGAAACTTCTGTCATTATTTACTCACCCTCATGTCCAAACTCGTAAGACTTTTGTTCATGCTCGGAAAATAAATGAAGATCTTTTTGATGAAATCAGAGCGATTTCTGTCCCTCCACTGACAGCTACACAACTACTACTTTGACGCTTCAAAAAGTTCATAAAAAGATCGTAAAACTAATCCATATGAATTAAGCTGTTTAGTCCAAATTTTCTGAAGAGACACGATCACTTTATATGATGAACAGAGTTAATTTAGGCTTTTATTCACATGTAAACATTCAACAACTCACACATCAATTGTGGTAAACAGAAGCTCAAGCATGCTTGCTTAACGCATGCGAGAAACAAATCAGGTTTATTTTCGTTTGTTACGCAGCAAGTTTAAGCTTTCGGAAAGATTTTGTTCTCACACGTCAAGCAGCTTCGGTTGAGTTCGTTGGTCAATGTTTATATGTGAATAAATTTAATCTGTTCATCATATAATCGATCGAGTCTCTTCAGAAAATTTGGACTAATCCACTCCATTCATATGGATTAGTTTTACAATCTCCTTATTACCTTTTTTTTTTTTTTACCAGAAAATTAAATTGAAATATTAATTTTCCTTTACATTCATTACTTTTATTCATTTTCCATACATTTCTTCACACACTTTTGCTAAATGAGTAAATGTAAATGCAAGCCTTTACATTTACAAGGCTTCTTTTAGTTTCTCCTCTTGGCTTCACAAAGCATTGATTCATTCCCCCTGTTGAAAGCATGATATTTTGGCATATCCGCTTTAACTTGACCCTCTTTGTGAAAAAAGTGTTTCACAAGTTCACATAATCTATAAGAGTGATAAGGGTAAACACAAGTGTGTTTGGCACAATGGAGGGGCTTTTTTCCCTCCAAATCTAAAGAGGAGTTGTAAAGGATAATGGATTGTGAGTGTCGCACATCAATTGGCAGGATTAGATGAATAGTTCTGTCCAAACTTACATTTGCAATGTCTTTCATGCCTCTCAGTGCAACTGAAATTTGCATTTAGAAGTAAAACTAAGGTAAAACCGGTCTGTTTACTCACTTGGATGAGTTTTATTGTTCTAAATGATGTTTGAGTTACATGTGTTGTTAAGTGATCATTATAAACAGTTTTTGTGATTGGACTCTCCTTATTGATTTACTCTCTCATTTTACCCAGAAATTTAGCAAAATGGTCCAAATATATTAATCAAGACGGTAAGATCCAAAAAATAAACAAGGATAAGTTGTGTTGTTGAAAATTGGTGTTAATCTGCAATCACAGATATTTCTTTTGAGTTGAGATTTCTTAGAGAATGCACAAGTTATTTTAAAGAAAACAAGGTGTTTGATTCTGACTGAAACAAACTTAACTAGTCTCATCTGAAAAAGGCTTTGGTTTAACATCTAGGGTCACACTTGCTTATCCTCCCTCTGTACCAATTTGCCTTATAAACCTATTTGGCCAATTAGTGACTCCATTGAATGGCGCTCATTCAGTGCTAGTGCAATCAGTGCTTCAGTAGCTCAATAAAAGCCCAGTTTAGCTTGATCAGGATTTGCTCCTACAGAGAGCAGAAGCTGAGGTCATCAAAAGCCCATTTAAACCATCATGCAGTGCCAGCATTCTCATCATGCAAAATAAAGACAGCTGAGTCTTGCAATGCTCCGATGTTTCTTGTTAATGGAAACCTTTGTGCTCTGTAGATGAATTACCAGAGACAAATTAAGGATCAAGTAGATGTTGGTTAATGAATACTCGCTGCAAGACTATGGTGCTTTCCTAATTTGTCGACACGCCAAAAATGTTGAAATGTCAAGTCAAATGTATTTGAGCTGCATAATAGTATAGTTTACATTTTATGACAAAACTGTTGAGAGATGCTACATAGTATATATATATATAACCCTACAGTATACTGTATAAAGTTGGAAATACGTATATGTCCAACTTTATTTTATATAAAGTGATAAAGTGAGTTGAGTGATAAAAAAAAAATTAAAATCAGGCATTTATAGTACATATTGCTTTACGTGAGTGCTGTATGTGGAAAAAGTTGGATATAATATATGAGCAAAATCACACAAGTAGCTATACGATATGGTTGTATATCAACACAGCTGTGATTCGGCCATAGGCACGAATCACAATATAAATTAATTACACAAAATAAATGAATTATATTTCATGTTTAACTACTATATAAGAGCCAGCAGAACATCTCCGAAGCACTGGCCGTGATTAAGCTGTTCTCGGTGGGTACACGAGCACTGAAAGGCCGCTGACAGCCTGGAGCTTGCATTTCTGAAACTGTCCAAACAAATTGTAAAATAGGCGCTATGATTAAATATGAGTAACATATTTCAGGTCCAAACAACTACATTCTCACCTAAAAACTCTTAAAACTACAGTTCGTGGTATAACAAGTGTAGTATATGTAAAAAATATGGTGGATTTGCTTGGCTGACATGACAGTCACTTTAAGCGGAGTGATACAAATGGTGAAAAGGTAGGAGTGCTGTTATCAATGAAATATCGCACGGCTCTCAGCCAGTCAGATTCGAGAACCAGAAACTGTTGTAACTTTATACAGCTGTGTGATAATACAGTTTACATTTTGCGGTGATATAAACAATCACGCTATATATAGTACAGTACTCAACATCTGAAGTGGATCAAAACCTTTCATCAAAGTTGTGCTAAAACCTTCTTCTTAGGACAACTTTGATTAATTTTTTGATCCACTTCAAACATTAGCTATATATTGCTTTATGTGAGTATACTGTTTGTAGGTAAAGATGTACTATATATCCATCTTTTATTATATTGCTGATTTTGGCAGTATAACAATCAAGCAGTTGAACTTTTGGGTAACACTTTATTTTACAGTGTCATTGTTACATGTAGTTACTGTAGTAATAACTAGAAATTATGCATAATTACATGCAATTAACCCAAAACCAAACCCTCATCCTAACTCTAACCTTGTAGTAAGTACTTGTAGTTAATTATTATTACCCAATACTTAAATGTATAATTACACTGTAATACTGACACCTTAAAATAAAGTGTAACCACCTTTTGCTATACATTAAATTACTTACCACTTGAAGGTACTGTATGTAGCCAGGTAAGGTTGGATATACTTATAGTAGTTGTATAATTTGTTATTAATTTAATTAATTTGATTTATTAAGTTGTTAAGAATTATGAAACCTGTGAGGTTTTGTAATTTATAACTATTTGATGAAGTGACAAGCCTAATTACTATTTGTCGATGTGTATCACTGATGCATAAGTGATGCATATTAATGACAGGGAAAAAAATGTATCATATCACCCACTCCTACACTGTAAAAAAATATGATGGGAGTATGTTACAAGAAATTACTATTTCAGTCTTTGAAGGTCAAAAATAAAATTTTTATGTCAAAAATTCAATGTGTTTAAATCTGTTTCTTTGTAATTAATTGTGAAATGTACTAGCGTCTGAGTGAAAATTGTTTCAGTTTAAGCAGTTTAAAAAGATGGCATAGTACATATTTAACACAGGACAAATGTCACACTTGCATATTGTAGGTTGTGTATTGAGTGTCGTATCTCCATTAAAAAGGTTGCACCTTTCCCCGGTGGAGGCTGTTGTTTGTGGCTGGCTGTGAGAGGAGGGTAGCTAATCACTTTCCCTTCTGCCTCTTCACTGGCTGGAGTGAAAGATCACAGCGCTAGCGGGCCGTCCGGCCCACTGGAGCCCACAGCTCCTCCTCATCCCTATTCTCTCGCTCCTGGGGAGGCTGGTTGAGGCCGCTGAGCCATTGATCGGGTGAATGATGGCTTCATAAGGCAGCCTGTCGCGGGTGGGACTGTCGTGAAGGAATGTCATCCCACTCTCCCTTTAGGCAGGAGACAGATGCGGAGGCTGAGCTGCTTTCCCATGATTCCCCGGGGAGAGTGTTAGGACAGGTTCTGATGCTCCTATTGTGAGTCGTAGTGTTTGTTTCTGTGTGCTTACGATGCACAGGCGTGTGTAGCCATGTGTCGTTTTGATTCTGGCTATGGAAAAGGGGGGCAGCTTGAGGGGAAATGCCCTCTGTGATCAGGGATGACCATAATAACCAGTTTGCGGGATCCTACTCTTTCTGCCTTCGGGGCTTTTGGGGCGACGCCACACACTGGTTTCCCTCTGGCTCTCCATTCAGGCTCTGGCTCCCTAAGCACAGGCGTAGAAATCGGCTACATTTAATCAGACACGGTGTGGAGGATCAGGAGAGCTTTTCCTTCATTGATTTTCCACAGTTAAGGATCCACCACACTTGGTTACTGGGGTTGAAAGGATTCCTCAGATAACAGAATAAATGAAACCACATGCTGTCTTTACAGATTTTCTACTTTTATTAATCCAAACAGCATAATTGAAGGTACATTTTATTGCTCAGCAGTTGCTCTTTCATAGTTGACTTAATGAAGATCTCGGTTATGTTTCATTTAGGTATCAATGTTTCTCGTAGAATTCCAAAAAACACTTGATAGTTTCCCAATCTTAAAGATGAAACCATTTAAGGATTGTTTGATTTTGGGTTTAGATGAAAGGTCATTTTAGTCTGCTTTAATGTAACATAAATGAGAACTCTATTAAGTCTGCTATTTTGGAGATTGTATCAGCTTTGTCTGAAGAAGAAAAAAAAAAACACTTTAGAATTCCGAAAGTCTTGTGACTGTTTCCCGATATTAAAGATGAATCCATTTAAGGATAATTTGCTTTCAGGTTTAGTTGACAGGCCATTTTTAGTCTAGTCAAAGAGGAAGTGTTAACTGGTTGCTCATTCATAGCTCAAAAGATTTAATGGTGTTCTCAGTTATGTTTTAATTATATCAACTTTGTCTGAGATGTTTCTCCTTTAGGGATAAATAAAAATAGATGCAAGTAAAGTGAGAGCTATAAAATGAATGTGGATTTTAATTGCCTCAGTTTTGACAAAGTCTGCAAATAAAAGTCAAAGATCACTAAAATCTTTTTTTGTTTGTTTTTATTTGTCTTTTTGGGGTAAAGCTGATGTTTAAAACAAACCACCTCCAAATTAGTAGACTTAGTGGAGTTCTCAGTTATGTTTCATTTAGGTATCAACTTTGTCTTAGATGTTTCTCCTAGAATTCTTGTGACTGTTTCCTGATCTTTAAGATGAGTCAAATAGGAAGAGTTTATTGCTTAGCAGTTGCTTTTCATAGTGCAGGAGACTTGATAAAGATCTCAGTTATGTTTCATTTAGGTATCAACTTGGTGTCTGAGATAAAATTCCAAAAAACACTTGGTGGTTGCCCAATCTTAAAGATGAAACCATTTAAGGATTCTAGTCTAGTCAAAGAGAAGTTTTAAAGCATCAGCTTTGTTGAATTCCGAAAGTCCCGTTTTTATATTACTCCTTTTAGAAGGAACATCTCAGACAACTTAAAACAACATTAAACTGCATGAGAACACTGTTAAGTCTACTGTTTTTGAGACTGTTTGAGCAAATGACCCCATAATCTTAAAAGCTTTGAGATGTTTATAGGAGAAATAAAAATAGACACAAATGGGACAATCGTTGCTACAATTGAGCTATAAAAGTAATATGGATAGCAGCACAGATCATTTTTATGAGAAATATTTAAGCTCATATTAAGTTCTTTGGCTTTTAATTGCATATTTTGGTCCATTTGAACACAGATTTAAACATTGCTGTTTGTAAACAAACTGGCAAAGTCGCGCGATTTCAGTAAACCAGGCGTCATCACGTCGTAAGTGTTTCGAAATTTCAATGGTTCACCACTGGGGGGCGTGACTTTGGCTGTTTGATACATGCTTTGAACCACTGATTCAAAACAAAAGATTCGTAAATCTTCAAAGCTTCATGAAGCAGTGTTTTGAAATCGACCTTCACATTGTTGAATAAAGTCGTTATTTTGTTTTTTTGGTGCACAAAAAATATTCTTGTCGCTTCATTACATTAAGGTTGAACCACTGTAGTCACATGAACTTTTTTAAATATGTCTTTAGTAGCTTTCTGGGCATCTGAAATTATCTTGCTATCAATGGAGGCCTCACTGAGCCATTGGATTTTATGAAAAATATCTTAATTTGTGTTCTGAAGATGAGCGAAGCTCTTATGAGTGTGGAACTACACGAGGGTGAGTAATTCATTTTTGCGTGAACTAACCCTTTAATGCATAAAATGTCATTGAAATAAAAATCATTAAAACATGACTCAAATGATCCTATGATGGGAACCCCTAAAAGGATTTATATCTGAAGCACCTGACAGAACCCTTTAAGGTTCCTTATAGAACCTGTTCTTCAAAGAGAGTATGTGTTTGTCTGTTAGGTATCGACCGCCCAAATTTCAAGTAAAAGGGAAAAGTAACAAAGCGAGATAACCGCTTGACAAAGTGAGGCAGTATATCAAATGGCACGACACTCACTCAACAGTCAGTTTGTTGTCGTGCACATGAATGGAACTAAAGCTGTGCGCACACACTCGCAAGGCAAGAATTACTCAGACGCAGTACAAGAAGCCTTTTCAGTCAGGCTCAAACACTGATTACATTGTAATGGTGCAATCAAAGAGGAAAATGACAGAGGAGCTCCATAATACACCACTCATAATGGTCAGATGGTTCAGAAAGCATTGTGCGAAGCTTTTAAGTTGCACTAGTCTGTGGGCAGTTGAACAGGAGAGGGGGAATCGCACTTTTAAAATGCTCCCTTGAAGTCACAGACTATTAGCCAGATATTATACGTAATTGTGCTCCGTGGATCACAGGAACAAGGGGGAGACATTGGTAGAAGTCATCCCAAAAGTGTTTCTGTGTGTGTGTGTGAGTGTGTGTGTGTGCGAGTGTGTGGGAGGGTTGCAAGAACAGGAGATTTTTTGTGTTGGAGAAAAAGAGCCTTGGACACTTCATCTTCTCTTCTGTGTGCTGCCAAAAAGGCCAGAGGTCAAATGTCAGGGTGAATGAAGAATTCCGAGCTGCATGCCGACAGATCGGGTTTCAGGGCCGGGGGAGGGTAGGGAACAGCCCTAGAGCAATAGGTGCCAGTATATGTGTGAGCTTTTCTGAGCAACTTTTATTTAAAACATCTCCAAACTGCCCTTTAGCTCTGAGGCTTTATGAGGTTTCACTCAAAGTTGCACATATTTTCTCCAGACAAGAACATTTTTGCCTCCGAACGCATGATTTCCCAATAACCGCTGACCCCTATGTTACGTGTCGAACTCTGTTAAAACAACAGAAGTAATTAGTTTAAATGTGCGTTTCAGTATAGTTGGATTACATTTTTGTTGAAGTTTTTAGAAGTGTAGTTTACTATATTCAGAATAATGGACATAAGTTTGAAAAAGAAAGCCAAAATTATGTTTATGATTCCACACTGATCAATTAATCTGAGGAAACAATGCGATTTTTGGTCACACTTTAGTTTAGGGTCCAATTCTCACTATTAACTATGACTTTTGCCTCAATAAACTCCTAATTACTGCTTGTTAGTAAGGTAGTTGTAAAGTTCAGGTATTGGGTAGGATTAAGGGATATAGAATATGGTCATGTAGAATAAGGCTTTAATTATGTGCTTTATAAGTACTAATAAACAGCCAATATCCTAGTAATAAGCATGTTAAGAAGCACCTATAGTGCGAATTGGACCCTAAACTAAAGTGTTCCCCGATTTTTATTCATTTATTTATTTTTAATTTTCCCAATGAAAAAGTTTTGGTCCATTTGAAGACAGATTTAAACACTGTTGTTTGAAAACAAACTGCCAAAGTCACGTGATTTCAGTAAACGAGGCTTTGCTACGTCATAAGTGTTTCGAAATTTCAAGTGTTACCCGATTTTTATTCATTTATTTATTTTTAATTTTCCCAATGAAAAAGTTGAAGACATTTAAATGAATTCATTTTATATATATATAAATTATTTTTGTTTTTTTGGGTTAATTTTTACCTTTCTGCTTTAAAACATCAAACGGAGGCAAACAAAATCAATCTTGTAACTCAACCCTGGCTTTTTGTTTGTTAGAAAGCTTAGTCTTGGGCTCTATAAAGGATAAACAGCTTCAGTCTTCTTTACTTGTCTCTCTATTGTGAACTCTGTAAATGATCATCATCCAACATGTGTTCTGTGTCTCAGGAGTGACTCCTATGCCAGAATAAGAATTTATTTATTTATTTATTTTATTATTATTAATTTTTTTACATATTTCTGTGCAATATATATTTTATGTAAGTCACTCTAAATTACATCTACATCTAAATGTGTGTATGCAAGTCTGTGTCTGTATATATAATTTTCAGATTACTTATTTATGACTACTTATTTATTAACAAATATTGTTTTAATTATCTAATTTGGTAAAACTTTATTTTGATGGTCCACTTTAGACATTCTACTAACTATGAGTAACTGTGCAACTATATGTCAACTAACTCTCAGTAGAGTATTAGAGACTTAAAGGGATAGTTCACCCAAAAAATGAAATTTCTGTAATTTATTACTCACCCTCATGTCATTCAACATCCATGAGACCTTTGTTCTTCTTCAGAACACAAATTAAGATATTTTTGATGAAATCCGAGAGGAAAGCAAACAAAATTACCATATTCAAGGTCCAGCTAATGGATTTCATTAAAGATATCTTAATTTTTGTTACAAAGATGAAGAAGGTCTTAGGGGTGTGGAACGACATGAGGGTGAGTAATTAATGACAGAGATTTCATTTTTGGGTGAACTAACCCAATCCCTAACAATTTGTTTTGATGTTCCCCAACAGACAATCTATTGACTATAAGTAACTTTGCAAGTACACGTCAAGTTATTCTACTAACCTGAACCCTAATACCTAACCCTAACCTAACAGTCTACTAACAGCTAACTATAGTCTACTAATACTGTACTCTAATGAGAGTTAACTTAGTTGACATGTAGTTGACAATTTTCTTATAGTTAGTCAAATGTCTAAAAGTGGGCCATTTAAATAAAGTGTAACCTTTAATTTAAATAGTTTAATAATGAATAATGTTCCCAGAATAGTTTGTCATGAAACATTTCATCATCTTTGACTGTTCTTAACCCCACTGCTGTGAGTCATTGCCCTGTATTATGTTTTTCTCATCCCCTCTAGAGAGTGTAATGTTATTGTGGACTGACATCGGCTCTGTTCCAAAAACGAGTGAGCTGCCTTGCTTTCTACTCTCTATATACCTTCTAAGGTAGCATCCTAACTCAAATGGAACCTCATAGGTGACTGATTTGGGGCTCTTTACATGGGAAACGACCTATAAGTAAGAATAAGAAGTTTTTATTGTTTTTTTTATTTGATGTTTTAATCAGGTAAAATAGTCGTTTTAATTAAGTTTAACTGTTTTTATTTTTTCATAACAAGTTTTAGGGCAAAAGCATACCTGTGATGCCTTAAAATGCTGCCTACATAGAGAGCTTACTAGGTTTTGGAACAGAGCCATCCTCTCACCCCTCAGAGCATTGCATTCTCCACTACCAGTACAGACTGACAGAATGAATCGCCTATAATGGGGTGTTTTACTGTATCACATATTTAACCTCTTTCATGGACCACCTGCTCTGCAAATGGCCGTGGATCATGAAGGACCCAAACAAGTTGTTGACGATTCAGATTGAGGTCCAAACCACAGAGACTTGGCTTGACACCCAGCCCTCTGGGGCTTTGAGTTCCATCCCTTCGAAGTCCAGATCTGGGACTAATGGGGCAGTTTGTGGAGTGGAAACGCTTTGATGCTGGCCTTTTTAACAACATGTCCTTTCTATGATTGGGGTGAGAATTGGCCAGCAGGGTTCCAGGAGGAAAATGTAAACCATGGATTAGCTGGACTAATGACCCCTTGCCTGTCGTTGATGTTAATTAGCGTTAATTGGGGCCCCTGTGCACTTTTCGAGGGTTTCGGAAAGAGATGAGGGGCCATCCTGCACATGGTGGAGCTTTCAAATCCGCCCCTTTCGCTTCTAACACCAGGGCAGGAGCACTTGTGCGCTGACGGCGTCTCTCTGTTTGTTCTTCACTCATTGTCAGAGCCGATTTGTTTTCGCCACAATGATTCCCATTCAGTTGGCTTGATCTTCACAGTTATTCAAGGGGTCAGCTCTTTTCTTTTGGTGGTGGTGGTCGTGAGCTTTGATGCCCCCCATTCCAGATCCAAATCTGAGCTAAGATGGCTTTTTTTTTTTTTTTTTTTGGGAGAGTTTGAATTGCATACTCAATCCTCAATGGATTAGACAGTACCAAACTCCAAACTGTTGTTTTGGCTCTAGCCACTGCCATGCCTTACGCACCCGGACGGGGTTTCTTAGTGTGAAATGGGGCCCCAATTTGGTGGACTTTTTTGGGAGGAGGCTAGCTAACACCTGGTATCACTTTATTTACCCTTGTCCGTCTCAGGTCTTGAAAGCTCAGGAACAGCGGGGCCATCGGGGCAGCCCCCGTGGACGTCAGGACTGCCTTTGAAGGGGGGAAATGATGCCCCACATTGGAGCCTCGCCGATGACTTTACCAGTACCGTGACCTTCGTGACCTCATATCCCCCTCCCCACAGCTGCTGGCCCCCATTGGCCTCCGCTGGACTGCGGTGGTGGAATGAACGGAGAGCATTGGATGGGGGAGAACGGCGAAAGGTCAACCTGTGGTCAGAAGGTTTTTATTGGGATTGGGAGGCAGAGGGAGAGGGAGAGAGAATGTGTTAAAGACCACCGTCTGAGATTTTAACTGCAGGGAATTTGGCCTCCCTTCTATGTGAAATCCAGGCTTTTTGGACACCGTGTCTGATGCAAGCGCAGATTCTTCACACACCTTTTGGTTTTAAGTAGAATCTGGGCTTGCATTCACATGACATACATTAAAGCTGTGCATTTAATCAGCTTGAATGTTCCCTGGGAATTGAACGCATGACCTTGGCATTGCTAGTACTGTGTTTTACATGTTGAGCAACAGTACATTTACATTTATGCATTTGGAAGACACTTTATCCAAAGCAACTTACATCGCATTCAAGGTATACATCTGATGCATTCCCTAGGAACCAAATCCATGAGCTTGCCATTGCTAACGCCATCAGGAATGCTAAATATAAATGTTAAAAATTATTGAATGATTACTGTAAGCTCTACTGAAGATCAATCACACCTCTAACTCTCTTCCACCTCAATCGTAGTCCAATGAGACTTTGACTATAAAAAACTAGACCAACTGAGGTTGAACTTTTAATCTGCTCCAAGATCAGCAGTGTCATTTTTCACGATTCCGCACGTTCCCGCTTCCTGTTTTCGGCCTCTTTATCTACTGCTGAACACAAAAATGACATGAACAAAAATGCTCCACTAAAGATGTATTGATGCTACGTGTCAGCACTGTTCCACCCAGAGCAGATTTTGAACCTCCACGGGAGGGTAATGTGTGCTTTCCAGGAGGCCGCCATGTCGGAGAAAAACAGTGAGAAAACACAAGGTTATCTGCAGATGTGACCCTCTATGTCACGCTCTCTCCGCTAGAGCCGCAGCACAGAATCACAAGGACTTTCCCTCCAGCGGGCCTGCTTGAGTAATTTATTGCTCCATCGCATGACTGAAGTCCGGGGGTAAAAATGGCCATAAACATCACATTATGGCAGAGAGGTTGGTGGGGGTGTTTAGCAAATCTGCTACAGCCCAGTATTCTGCCTTGTTAAGCTCATTGGTCACAGTCTTCCAGCCTGATAATTTATAATCAAATATCTTTCTCTGGTGGCGCGCTGTACTTGAGTGCCAAGTTTTGTGTTTCAGTGAGTGGAAGTCCATTTCTCTGTCCAAAAGTTCAAAACAAAGTGCAATGAATGTAGAAAACTTTTGATCTTATAAAAGTATTAGTAAATAATGAGATTAACATTTAGTAAGATTAATAAATGCTGTAGAAAAACCGTTAATTGTTAGTACTTTAGTATATAATGAACTAATGTTAACAACTGAAACCTTATTGTAATGTGTTTCCACCTTTAATGTTAAAATGAATTAGTAAATGTAAAACATTTACCAAGATTACAAAATGCAAGATTACACAAGTTTTGTTCATTTAAAGATATTTACTTTCATGGAAAAAGTATAAAATTGCAACATATAAAACACGTCACAACTTGACCTGACCTATGAACATATGAAAAATACCCTTGTCTTGAGAACAGTTTGACCTTTTAATTAAAATGTATCTTTATATGTTACCTTTATTGTGTTGTCTTGTTCTCTCCAACAACTATTACAAAAGTATTAGGATCTATTGGAATATTAGTTTGAAGGACAGAAACGTTAATAAACTAAATTATTTAGACAAACCCTCATAGTTACTGAAACCGAGCACTTATTCCAATCTCCCAGCGTGACAACTAGCCCCGGTCTCCCGTACACAGTCTACACATTTTTTTTTTATATCTTCAATATCTCTCTGTTCACTTTTGGTTACTTTTTCCTTCTCTATAGGCATCTTTTTATGGAACTGACATTCCTGTCTAAAACAGAAGCTCTTGTTTAAGGAGTCACCCTCCTAACCAATCCCTTTTTTTCATCTTCCTAGGTTTGAAGCCTGGGAGCAAAGGTCAAGCCCCCCTCCAGCTTCAGAGGCATGTCAGGTCATGCTAGCCACATACTGTTGCTCTCCCCGTTTAGCCCAAAACCCCTAACAAGAAATGTGTGCATAGACAAGTGCCTGTTTTGGTGTTGCGTCAATGAAATTTTTGAAAGTCAGAACCAGTTTTTGCTCATTAAACCCAGAAATGAAAAACTAAGGTTCTCAAGACCTTCTTGAATGGAAATATGTTGTGGTATCAAGCTCAAAGGAAAATAATTTCAATATTTCAGTTTAAAACCTGGAGGTTATGTCTTAATAGATGTCGGCTGAGTCTGTACAATGCAGAACATAGTGGCTTGTGCTTCAGGCGGTGTCCTGGTCATGAGGGTCATCAGCACCTTTGCCTGTATTTTGACTGTATCAGCATATGGCAAGAGCTTCATATTGCTACCGCTGTGAAAAATGAGACTTGGATGTATAAACAGGAAAAAAAAATTAGGGAGACATGCAAGACTCCTCAGAATAGATAAACAAATAACCAAATAAATCTAGAGGACATTGGGGTGAGAGCAGGCAACCCCATGAGGGTCAGTACAGGAACAGATAAATCTCAGTTAAAGACGCCATGCTTCACAACGTCTAACCTCTTAATCAACTCTAATCGGACAGAGGAAAGAACGCACTGACCGAAAAAAACGCAATATGAAGAACAAATGTAAAGGCACTCATCCAAAATTTAAATCCATCCTTATAAGAGTGTCATATTATAAATTGGCTGTTTTTATAGACAAATATATATATATATATATATATATATATATATATATATATATATATATATATATATATATATATATATATATATATATATATATATATATATATATGGGTGACCCTGGACCACAAAATTGTAGCAATAGCCAACAATACATTGTATGGGTCAAAATTATCGATTTGTCTTTTATGCCAAAAATCATTAGGATATTAAGTAAAGATCATGTTCCATGAAGATATTTTGTAAATTTCCTACTGCAAACATATAAAAAAATAATTGTTGTAGCAATATGCATTGCTAAGGACTTCATTTGGACAACTTTAAAGGTGATTTTCTCAATAATATTTTGATTTTTTTTGCACCCTCAGATTCCAGATTTTCAAACAGTTTTATCTTGGCCAAATATTTTCCTATCCTAACAAACCAAACACCAATGGAAAACTTATTTATTCAGCTTTCAGGTAATGTATACATCTCAAATAAAAAAAAAAAAAAAAAAAAAAAAATACCCTTATGACTCTTGTTTTGTGGTTCATGGTCACATATATGTTTATATAATTTGTAAATCATTTAGATTTTCTTGAATATAGATTTTCTATATATTTCTGTTATTTTATATAATTATATATGTTATATATAATTGAATAGACAAAGCCATAATAACTTGATTGAAAAACATATATGGGAATAAACAAACATATAAACGGCTAGCTTTATGTCTGAAGGTTTGATTGAAAGATTTTGATTAATAATTTGATTAATAATAGTGTGTGTATATATATATATATACACACACTATCTATCTATTTATCTATCTATCTATCTATCTATCTATCTATCTATCTATCTATCTATCTATCTATCTATCTATCTATCTATCTATCTATCTATCTATCTATCTATCTATCTATCTATCTATCTATCTATCTATCTATCTATCTGTCTATCTAAATTTTAAGATTATGGTTGATACTTTGAATATCAAAACATTAAATAAACAGTTTCAGAACAAATGTTTTTGTTTTTGTTTTGAGCTTTTAATTGATCTATGAATAGGTGAATTGATGACAACTGATCATTCACGACTTTGGAAAGTGGGCCTTCAGACCATATTTTGCTTCACACTCAGGTTACCTAAGTGATTGTTTATGGGTACATTTTTGGACAGGGCTGTCTTTCACGTCAGAAACAGGGGCACTGAATCATGGGTCACAAACTGTCAGAGCTTCCATAAATTAACCTGCAAACCAGTGGCCTTTGCATTTCCTAGGCCATGCTATGTGGTCATGTTTACTCCCTGACCTCAATCTGGGAGTCACTGTGCCAGTTGTTGTGCTCATCAGTCACCTCATACTAAGCTTGAGCTCCCTCTGCATTTATCATTACAGAGCCAGAGATGCATCTGACACATGGATGCTTGTTCTCACGATGATCATACAATTCTATATAGCTCAGTTTAATATGACAGATATATCTAGTGGCACTTTTATAGATTCAGTATTGCTCATTAAAGGGATTTTTTTTACAATATTACTCACCCCATGTTGTTCCAAACCTGTGTGGTGTTTTTTATTCACATTCAGATTCAGGTTCTCACTTACATCATAACAGATCACATCATTTTTGGTCTGTTTTTGGAAAGCTATTTCATGACCACAAAGACTGATCAGCTCACAAGTTGTAAGGACTAAGTTTATGGTGTTTTTGTTCTTTTGGAACTTGACAGAAATGATAAACCTTCATAAATCCTCCTTTCTTGTTCCACAGAAAAAATAACAGCATACACGTTTGAAACAACATGAGGGTGAGTAAACAGTGACAGAACTTTTCCTTTAAATGTGCTTTAACTGAACCTCTAACCTCTAATTTAATTGGATGATATTAGAAAACTATATTCATTTCAAATCAACATTTTTAAATGCCATCACTGTATAGAATTACACATAATCACCATCCCCACCGAATAATGCCCTCGGTCACTATGCCACAGAATGATCTAATAGCCAGTCAAAAGGCTAATTGGGGGACAGGTAGGGTTACATGTGACAACAATTAGGCTAAGCTAAAGGCCAACTTTATGGCCTCTAGCGCTTGAAGTGCCATGCTAAACAGGGACAACAATAACATCAAGTTCTTTTCTTTGCATGCTGCTAAACTGGGGACCATATGTTTCGTGAGTATATCTAAATAATTTATTTTCTCTCATCTACATTTATTTACTATACGCTTCATATTTAAAAGTGTTTTAATTCATTGTAAATAACCCTGGCAGTGTTTTGATTGTTTTAATGCTATTGTTTTGCAAAGGCACCAACACAAAGATGAATGTTTACTTTGCATGTGACGTTGGACAGAGAGGGAGGAATAACTGTTTAAACTGGTTAATGGAATACTGCACTTACTCAATGGAGGAAACAGCCCACAGTGACACAGTGAAGATTTGGACGGAGGTAAGAAAATATTAAAGGTGCCGTAGAACGTCTTTTTAAAAGATGTAATATAAGTCTAAGGTGTCCATTGAAAGTGTCTGTGACGTTTTAGCTCAAAATACAACATAGATTTTTTTTAATTAATTTTTTAACTGCCTATTTTTTGAGCCATAATTATATATGCACCGATTCCTTGCGCGGCCTCTTTAAATCTCGTGCTCCCCTTCCCCGGAGCTTGCGCTTGCCTTAACCAGCATAAACAAAGTTCACACAGCTAATATAACCCTCAAAATGGATCTTTACAAAGTGTTCGTCACGCAGCATGTCTAATCGCATAAGTACAGTGTTTATTTGGATGTTTATGTTTGATTCTGAATGAGTTTGATAGTGCTCCGTGGCTAATGCTAACATTACACACTGTTGGAGAGATTTATAAAGAATGAAGTTGTGTTTATGAATTATACAGACTGCAAGTGTTTAAAAAATGAAAAAAACGACGGCTCTTGTCTCCGTGAATACAGTAAGAAACGATGGTAACTTTAACTACATTTAACAGTACATTAGCAACATGCCGATGAAACATTTAGAAAGACAATTTACAAATATCACTAAAAATATCATGTTATCATGGATCATGTTCGTTATTATTGCTCCATCTGCCATTTTTCGCTATTGTTCTTGCTTGCTTACCTAGTCTGATGATTCAGCTGTGCACAGATCCAGACGTCCTGTCCTTGTCTAATGCCTTTCATAATGTTGAGAACATGAGCTGGCATATGCAAATATTGGGGTCATACATATTAATGATCCCGACTGTTACGTAACAGTCGGTGTTATGTTGAGATTCGCCTGTTCTTCGGAGGTCTTTTAAACAAATGAGATTTATATAAGAAGGAGGAAACAATGGAGTTTGAGACTCACTGTATGTCATTTCCATGTACTGAACTCTTGTTATTTAAATATGCCAAGATAAATTCAATTTTTAATTCTAGGGCACCTTTAATGTTTCTCAATGCTATTGAGGTGCTCTTAATGTTTTAATAGACATATTCAGTATTGGGGGAAGCTACTTTCTTTTAAAATTAATGTGCTATAATATTGTGTTACACCATAAAAAAAGTAACTAACTGAATTACTTAGTTACTTTTTATAGAAAGTAATGCGTTACATAATGCATATAACCTTTCAGATGTGCTGCCATTCTGGATTGCAGAAGAATAGGACACAGGAAAAGTTAAACTCTTACTTTAGAAATAAAAACAACAAAAAAGAAACACAAATGTGATGTTTATCTAAAGATGACCTGGATGAGCTGGTTCAGGTGTGTTTATTTGGGGATGGAGCTGAATTCTGCAGGACAGTAGCCCTCCAGGAGCAGAATTGGACACCTCTGGTCTAAAACTACATTAGTGCATACAACCTCTCTGCACTTACTTCCGATTTCACTCAACATGGGGACAGGAAAGATGCCAGTCAATAAATAGAAAAACACAATCTGATCTCACAGCAATTTGGACGTATTTTATGAGGTGGCAAATTCGTATGAATTTGTATGAATTACCTACCCCTAACCCTGCCCCTAAACCTACCAATCACTGGGGTTTAGACAAATTGTATGAATTCGTACAAGTGAGGTTGTACAAATTCATGTGAATTAGCCACCTCATAAAATATGTACGAATTGGTCATGAGATAGCGTTGGAAAACAAAGTAACTTGCGTTATTTATTTGAAAAAGTAACTCTGCTATTTTGTTGTAAATTTAAAAGTAATGTTACTTTACTAGTTACTTGAAAAAATAAATCTGATTACATAATTGCGTTACTTGTACTGCATTACCTGCAACAATGGACATATTAAAACAAAGTTCTCTCATTTAGTGCCTGTTGCATTATGATTACTTCAAACTAGTGCTGTCAAATCGATTGATTGCGATTAATCACATCTAACATAGTTTATGTTTGTATATTATGTCTATACACACACACACACACACATACATATATATATATATATATATATATATATATATATATATATATATATATACACGCAAAATTATATGTTAGATGTGATTAATCGTAATTAATCACATTTTTTTTTTCTTCAGAATTTGTACTCTTTATCATAGTTACATGTCTCAGTCCAAATGGATATGTAAGAAGTGGACAAATGTTTCCTGTAGCTTCATATACTCTTAAAAATAAAGGTTGGCATCTATGGTTCCATGAAGAACCTTTAAAATCCATGAAACTTTTCCATTGCACAAAGGGTTTTTTATATTATTAAAATGTTCTTCAGGCTAAGAAAAAATGGTTCTTTTAAGAACTTCACATTTCTTTGAGGAAGCCAGAATGGTTCTTCTATGTCATC